>NC_056727.1:296629949-296752449 GCF_019279795.1 Protopterus annectens | reverse complement strand
AGATTTCATATCCCAACTACACATAAACTCAAAACTTCCTGCTCAAAAAAATTCTTTAATCCTGATAGTTTCCTGAATGAATTGCAAGCATGTGACTGGTCACCACTGACCCATCTTGAACTTGATGAGGCTGTGACCTACTTCAACACTAACTTTCTTCAAATCCTAGAGTATCACGCACCTTATCGCTCTACTAGGATAAGAACCAAATCTGCCCCATGGCTAACAAAACAAACTACGCAAAAAATGATCCTTAGAAACAAAATATGGGCTAAATGGAGATCTACCAAATGTCCATCTGATCACCTCCTCTTTAAACAGTTAAGAAATGCCACCAAGAAAGATACTCTTAGAGACAAAAAAGACTTCTATCTTCACCTCCAACAAACCAGTCAACAAACTCCACAAAAATTCTGGTCAGGGATAAACAAACTTCTTCAACCAGGACATTCGACTACTCCTGCCCCATTAGGCTTCAACCACAATAATTCCAACCAGATCCCTGATGCCTTTAATAAATATTTTACAGAAGCCATTCAAACCCTAGCCAATTCTTTACCTCCATCTACTGCTTCCCACCAAATACCTCCAAAACTTCATCTCATACCTTTCATATACAACCTGTTCCTACATCTCTTATCCATAAGCTACTTAAGAAACTGAAACCTTGCACCCCATCTGCCGACCGACTCCCATCTGAATACCTACAAATTGCTGCAAATGCTATAGACTACCCCATATCTATACTTATTAACAGGACTATCTCTGAAGACAAAATCCCTACCATATGGAAAGTATCTCACATAATCCCTCTACATAAAGGTGGATCTTCTATTGAGCTTTCTAACTTTCGCCCTATTGCCTTACTCTCCCCATTAGCTAAGATAATGGAAAAATGTATTCATAAACAACTACTCAACCACCTTCTACAAAATAACCAACTAGCCAACTGCCAACATGGCTTTAGACCATTCCACAGCACAACAACTGCCCTTCTATCCTTCACTGACTCTATAAATAAAAATCGTAACAATAACTCCTTTTCCTCTGCACTATTTATAGACCTGTCAAAAGCCTTTGATATGGTTAACCATAACTTACTTCTTGACAAACTAAATTACCATTCTCTTGATCCACAAGTATTACAATGGTTTAGGTGTTATCTTCAAAACAGGCAGCAAGCAGTGCTTTGGGATAACAATCTGTCTTCATTACTCCCAGTAAATATTGGAGTCCCGCAAGGCTCAATCTTACGTCCCCTTCTTTTTTCCTTATTTATTAATGACCTACACTTGAACATACCTCAAGCCACCTGCATTCAATATGCAGATGACTCGACCTTAATCTGTACTGCTAAGAACGTAGCCTCCCTCCAGTCCCTCACCCAAACTGTTTCCCAAAATGTTGAAAAATGGTTTATGCAACAGTGCCTCCTCCTTAATCCCAAAAAAACAAAACTACTACTCTTTACTCCAACTCATAAATCATCCACACCATTCTTCGCCATAACCTCTAACAATGCTACCAACATAACCCCAGATACTACCACCCACCTACTAGGTGTTACAATTGACAGTTGTCTTAATTATGATGACCATATTAACGCCACCATAAATTCTGTTAACAAAAAACTTGGTACTCTCTATAGAATTAAACCCTTCCTTACCCCCTCAGCCAGGAAAAACATTGCCCAGACCCACCTCATCTCTACCCTTTTCTATGCCTCTGCTATATATACTAACCTATCAAAAAACAACATCACCAAACTTTCTACCTGTTACAATAGCATAGCTAGATTCATTACATGTACTCCCTTCAAAACTCACCACTGTCTTAACCTCAAACAACTAGGATGGCTAGAATTGCATAACCACATACTCTGTCAACAGTTACTTATCACTCAAAAGATCCTATACCACCCCAATGATACCCCTATCCTCACTAATCTGATTTCACCATACAAAAATCTAGCTACCCTACGTTCTGCTAATAAACTCCTGGTCTCCTTGATTAAATCTAATAATAAAGCTGGCGACTCACTGTTCTCAAACACTATAGGTAAAAACTGGAATCAGCTCCCTCCTGAACTTTCTAACCTAGCTTCTACTTCTCTATTTAAAAAACATATTAAAGAACATCTTAAAACTCAGTGGCTTTGTCCTTGTGCTAACCCAGGCTGAAATCTTTTCCCCTCCTACTCATACCCCTTTCCCCACTCCCCTAACTTAGGCCTCCAACCTAGGCCTCTAAATCTTGTTACTTTTTTTTCATAGTAAGAGGATAAATTATAAATACTTTACTCTGATGTGCAATACCTGTTTTGTTTTACTTAGTTTAACTTTTAGCATAATGTCTATCCTATAATTTTATTACTATATTATTTCTTTTAACCAATGCTACCACTGTACTGTTTTCATACATGTCTTTGTTATATGTTGTTAACTTTGTTTTACTGTTCATGCTGGAGCTTTTCTCCCCGGGCCTCTACTGAAAATGGACAAATATCCAGTTAGACTAGCCCAGTCAACAAATGTAAAATGAAAAAAAAAAAAATAAAAAAAAAAAAAAATATATATATATATATATATATATATATATATATATATATATATATATATATATATATATATATATATATATATATATATATAGATATATATATACATACACACCCACACACAGTGGATATAAAAAGTTTACACACCCCTGTTATCAGGTTTTTGTGATTTAAAAAACTGAGACCACAATAAATAATTTAAAATCTTTTCCCACCTTTAATGTGACCTATAACCTGTACAATTCAATTGAAAAACAAGCAAATCTGTTAGGGGAAAAAATACAAAAAATAAAAAATGTACAATACGCTGGTTGCATAAGTGTGAACACCCTCAAACTAATAGTTTTTTGAAGCACCTTTTGATTTAATTACAACATTCAGTCTTCTTGGGAAGGAGTCTATCAGCATGGGACATCTTGACATGGCAATATTTGCCCACTTTTCCTTGCAAAAGTTCTCCAAATCTATCAGATTGCGAGGGCATCTCTTGTGAACAGCCCTCTTCAAGTCACCCCACAGATTTTCTATTGGATTTAGGTTTGGGCTCTGACTGGGCCATTCCAAAATTTAAATTTTCTTCTGGGGAAGCCATTCTTTTGTTGATTTGGATGTATGCTTGAGGTCATTGTCTTGTTGAAAGGTGAAATTCCTCTTCATCTTCATCTTTCTAGCAGACGCCTGAAGGTTTTTGGCCAAAAGTGACTGGTATTTGAAACTGTTCATAATTCCCTCCACCTTGACTAAAGACCCAGTTCCAGCTGAAGAAAAGCAATCCCAAAGCATGATATTGCCATCACCATGCTTCACCATGGGGTTGGTATTCTTTTGGTGATGCAAAGTGTTGTTTTTGTGCCAAACATACTTTTGTAATTGTGGCCAAAAAGTTCAACCTTGGTCTCATTAGACCATAACACATTTTCCCACATGGTTTTGGGAGACTTGGTGTATTGTTTTGCAAATTTTAGCTGGGCCTGGATGTTTCTCTTTGTAAGAAAAGGCTTCTGTCTTGCAACTCTCCTCCATAGTCCAGACATATGGAGAACACGGGAGATTGTTGTCACATGTAATACACAGCCAGTACTTATCAGAAATTCCTGCAGCTCCTTCACTTTTGCTGTAGGTCTCTTGGCAGCCTCCCTGTTCAGTTTTTGTCTTGTCTTTTTATCAGTTTTGGAGGGATGTCCAGTTCTTTGCAACATCACTGTTGTCCCATATTTTCTCCGGTTTTTGATGGCTGTCTTCACTGTGTTCTATGGTATATCCAATGCTGAGGAAATTTTTTTGTACCCTTCTCCTGACTGATATTTTACAAGAATGAGACCCCTTTGGTGCTTTGCAAGCATTCTGTAAACATGGCTTTTGCTGTAGCAGGAAACTGAGTAAATGTCAGGAAAATCCTACTAGGACAGCTGAACTTTATTTGGGGTTAATCATTGTATTTTTAATTGATGGCAGGTGTGTACCCAAGAAGACTGAATGTTGTAATTAAATCAAAAGGTGCTTCAACAAAGTATTAATTTAAGGCTGTGCACATACAACAAAGTATTAGTTTAAGGGTGTGCCCACTTATGCAACCAGCATATTGCATATTTTTTATCTTTTATATTTTTTCTCCTGACAGATTTGTTTGTTTTTCAATTGAATTGTACAAGTTATAGGTCACATTAAAGGGGGGAAAAGTTTTGAAATGATTTATTGTGGTCTCATTTTTTTATATCACAAAAACCTGATATTTTAACAGGGGTGTGTAAAATTTTTATATCCACTATATATATGTGTATATATATATATATATATATATATATATATATATATATATATATATATATACACAGACACACACACACATGTATATATATATATATATATATATATATATATATATATATATATATATATATATATATATATATATATATATATATATATATATATATATATATATATTATATATATATAGATATATATATTTGGCTTACAGTCAAAATGTTGACCATAGGTTCTGCGAACATGGGAATGTCTAATGGCAGATTGCAGATTCCCGTGTTGCCAAACGTTAAATTATCAATATTTTATATCAGTGAATGCCACTGTGCATTCGCTGATATGAGCTCAATGTAATGAATAGAGATCATGGTACAGTGTGGATTGGGACATTCATTTCTTTCTCCACTGTACTGTAATCTCAGAGTTGGAATATATAGTTAGCAGTGGGTGGTGGGTGCAGCCTGCAAAAACATGATGTGAAGTTTAGGAGTGGCACTTACCTGAGTTCCTATACAGACATCATGTTTGATATTCGGCAAAAATGTTGAATCTGCTGAATTCATTCATCAGATTCAGCATTTTCACCTAATTAATATGATGGGATTCAACCTTAATGTTTAATGTTCCAAATGGTTTATTTTTCAATTTTCAAGATTTTTATAGTAAACTATATATATATATATATATATATATATATATATATATATATATATATATATATATAAAGATATGTATTTATATGGAGAGACTATATATATATATATATATATATATATATATATATATATATATATGTGTGTGTGTGTGTGTGTGTGTGTGTGTGTGTGTGTGTGTGTGTGTGTGTGTGTTTATTTCATTAATCTGCAAAGTGGGCAAACTGACTAGACATAACTGTGAGTTTGCAGGGTCAAACCAGGACCACTATCTATTCAAGACATTTGCTCAGAGTTACACAGTAAGTAAATGGAAGTGAAAGGAATTAATCCTTGTACTGCTGACTACAGTCATTAGCAGCTCAGTGCCATTATCTTCTGCAGTAACCACTAGTCAATGATGCTAATGTAACAGAAAATACCTATCCGTTTTGGATGTGAAAAGTTGTAGTATAGTAAAATGCAGGAGCAATGATATTTTTAATAGATTTGGTGGCAAAGACAAGTATTGCAAAAAGGAGAAAGTCAAGATTAATATAATTAGAGATGTGGTCCTATTAATGGATGAATTGGATAACAGAGTAAATTGTCTGCCAAAAAACACCATGCAAGAATTATGTGACTAATTGGTTACCAGTGAAATTATATGGAGAACTAACTGGACTGTAGCTATAAACCTGGGATGAGATCATATTTGCTGAATGGATTGTGGTAACATCTAGAGATGTATTTAATTGGAAAGTAGAATGGCTTTTTTCATAGAGAGCTCAGACGGTGGATAGTAAGCACGCACATATACATATGCACACATGCACATACATAAGCATACATATATATATATATATATATATATATATATATATATATATATATATGTGTGTGTGTGTGTGTGTGTGTGTGTGTGTGTGGTTATTTATACATGTTTGCTGAGAAAGTCTGACTGGAAATTAAAACCCCTTTACAGTGAAGGCCCATGGAGATGGCTACATACAATAAGTTCTTTTAACAATGAGCAAAAATCTGTTAAAGCAAAAGCTTTATAGCATTATAACTCAGATCAGACATATCAAGTGTTATGGAGTTAAACAATGAATTAATTGCACTGTGAAATACACATGCAAATACATTCAATTGAACCCTTTATAAAAAATATACAAAGACAATTTTAGAAGTTGCACTGTACTACACATACCTTAAAGCGAATCTTTTATAAAATTAGCACAACAATTGTGGTGGTTGCACTGTACAGTACACATACTTTAAAGGAATTATTTTTCTACAAAGACAGTATTGGAGCTGATTAAGTAGTCAAGTAGTTGATGGGGGGATGATTGTTACATGCTCAGGTTGGGCTGACACAAGTGTGAAAGAATAAAGAAGAGAGTGATCTATATCCTTATGTAGTAGAATGGAGAGATGAGGATAGGAATATAGAAGTAGTTAGTGTGATATGAGATAGAGACAAAGATTTGTGAGGGAGCAGTAGTGAGAAATACATAGAACAAGATATGCAGGGGAGCTGTCCGGTGTGAATAGGCAAATAGATAGGTATACATATAGTTATAGCTATATGGAGACATTAGGAACCCACATGTTAATAAAACATTGATTGCAATTTCAGTTATATCTCAATTAGTTTTCATTGTTATTATTAAAGATCGGTGTCTGAGTGTGCAACAGAAATGTTATAAGCAGTCAGCACTAAGAATAATGTTACTTCTCATTATCTCATTTCCTATCTTGAACTTTTGGGTCTATATTACAAACCCGAATGCTTACCTTATCGAATCCCTAAATGTCGACCCGTCCTTATCGAAACGTGAAAACATTGAATGTCCAGAAGAGCAAAACCAGAAACATCGAATCGTCATGGTTGGCCTTCTGCAGGATAGCTCCGTAAGGTAAGTGTGCGATAGTTACGGACTTTAGGGTAAGAGTGTGGGTTAAGGTAAGTGCAAAGATGGTAATGTATGTTAGATTTAGTGTAGAGTTTTGTTAAGTGCATGTGTGTGGATTATTTAGTTTGTTTGGGTTTAGCTTTTTAAGGTAAGTGTGTGATAGTTACAGACCTTAGGGTTAGGGTGCATGTTAAGTTAAGTGCATACATGGTGGTATTTGTAAGATTTAGGGTAGGGTTAGAAGTAGGGTTTTGGTTAGTTTATGTATGTGGTGTATTTAGTTTGTTTGTGTAGGTAGTATGTAGCGGGCGGTGGGGTGGGACAAGTATGATAGTTCAACGTTTTGAATTTCGTGGTTCGGTGTTTATGCGGTTCGATGAGGAGGGGTCGACTTTTAAGGATTCGATAAGGTAAGCGTTTGAGTTTATAATATAGACCCGAACTTTTAATATGTTGTTACGATTTATTTGAAAATGATTCTGTGTATGTTCTAGTTTCTTTTCTTGTTGAATCCAATAAAGGTGAGCTCCAGTGTACATGCAATATACACATACTGAGTAACTTTTTTCATTGCTTTAGCAAATTAGTTCATTCTGACTTCATATTACTTTATCTCTTGGGTGTTTTATTTATCTTAAGTGTTATTTTATTCAAGGACTGCAAATGAAATTCTACCATTTCCTTCCAAAATACAGCTGATGCATTTCTTATTAAAGATAGCAAAATTAGGTATATTGGACTTGCAAAGTTTATTTAGTGATTTTTATTTCTAAGTGCAATTACCTGTATTTATGAATAAATAATTTTTTACCAGCAAACCTTGTTGACAGGAACAATAATTTGGTCTTGTCTTAAAAAATGTAAAGAAGAATAAGCAAATAGTACCAGTCTGTCTTTTTTGTGCCTTCTGTGAAGGTCGGGCACCAGGCTGGCAACTTGATACCGTAAAAACGCAACTGCCAATCAATCTGTGGACTGGTGATCCGCTGTGGTGACCCCTAATGGGAGAAGTTGAAAGACCTCTCTGTCTTTCTTTATTTGTATTTATATAAAAATACATTATGGGTTTGTAAATATGAGTGGTTCATCTCCAGAATATGTGTTGCGGATCTACAATAGCCCCAAGTGCTCAAACACTGCTACTTCATAGCCAGGGACCAGGCGAATTGCAGCTCACACAGTCACCAGCATGTGCTCAATATTGAATACAGTCATTGAGTGAGGTGTGGCGGCAGCAGAGAGAGAATAGATTGCCTGTAGTCACGTTTGAGCACAATCTGATAGCTGTGCGAGCTGAAACTTGTCAGTTAGGGCAACATTAGTGCAGTGGGGATGGGAATGCAGCCTGGGGTTTTAGATAGCAACCAGGAAGAGATCTGTAGGATTAGGGAGAGGGAAGGGACTTTTAGGCTTTGGGAGTGAGAAAGGAGTTTTAGGGTTAAGGAGAAGGAGAGGAGTTTTAGTGTTATGGAGTAATTGGGATCTTTTGGATTAGGGACCTTGAAGGGAGCTTAGGATTAGGGTATGGAAATGTTGGTTTGTGCCCTGTTTAGTACCAGGAAATGAATGTGAACTTTAAGAGAGGGGGAATGGAGATTTATGTTTAGGGAGCATTCAAGGCCTTGCTATGGTTAAGATAGGGGACCAGTTGGAGTTTTTAGGGTTAGAGTAAGGATTCTAGTAGGGCCATCTAGTTAAAATGGGTCAGGTGCTGAGAGGGATAGATAAATTACTAGGATTGTGCTGTTGGGTTGGTGGGAGTCAGGACATTTACCAATTACAGTAAGTGGCAGTGAGTGAGTGCATTTTGGACTGCTAGTATGCAAGCACTTGTAGTAGACTGATGTGTTGCATTATTGTGGGTAGGAACTTATTCACAAACAGGGAGCTAAGCACACTTTGCATTACTTAGTAAACTGACTAGCACTGCGTGAAAGGAAATAGCTTGGATGGCTGGAATCAGGACGTTAGCTCTTTATTTGAGGAGCAGCAAAGAGGAAGATGCTGAAGGTTCGGAAACACCAACCTAGTTAGAGCAACAAGTGAAGTTACCACCAGTAAAGCAGCTTTGGTACAGAGCAGAAATTAAAGCTTGTTGAAGCCTACAGCCATGTGCTTTTAAATAAAGCCTACTGGTTGGAAGGCTGTGAAAGACTGAAAAAAATACCAAGAAAATGTTTGCATATTTATTTCTGATATGCCACCTGTGCTTCTTTTCATCCTGTTTGTAATAGTACCAACTTAATAATCCTATTTTTTATATATATATTGCCTTCTATGCCTCCTTGAACTTATATGCGCACACACAGATGTGCAAATATACACACATATATTCCCACGGGTAATAGAATAGGTGGTGAGCTGTGGACATTTGCATGTTGTATATCGTACAATCATGTTTATAAATGAACTAGTTGGCCTACATTTATACAGCCTCAACACTGCTTTTACTTTCCAACTTATTATGGTATTAACAGTGTACTGTATTTCTTGAAGCTTGGCTTTTTATCTTGAAAACTATGCTTCATGAATTTATGTAAATGCAATCAGAAGCTGCAATTTCTTATTAAATGCCAAGAAACACTCTTACTATTGCTGCTGGTAAAATGTTTAGCAAACCAGTTTCCACTATTTTCCCTTGACATTTTCTTATATAAAGTATTTTAATCATATCTAAATTCCAGGCAAGATTTAAGATCATTTGATTGGTTTAGTATGTATATCTCTTCAAGTCTTATATCTCTATCCTGAAATTGCAATTTTTCTGCTATATACCTCACCACAAGGCAGATACAATGTATATTTTCCCTTGGAGACTTCTTTCGTTTTATACTGCTAAAACATGCAAGCAAAAAATGTTTTTTTTTTTCATTTATATGCAAAACTGAGAAGAGAACAAGTATGTGCTTGGGTGTAGTACATTCAGTTCAGAGATGTGCTCAGCATATGTAATAATAATGTATGTGCAGTTAAATCACCAGTGTTGTTATAAAGATTCATTACATTAATAAATAGAAGATAAAGACATGTGACGTAGGTCTTAAAAAGAGAAACAAGAGGAGAAATAAAAGAATGGCATAACCAGAGCATCTGCTAATACTAACATTGTTTAAGATGACACAGAAACAAAGTAACATTTTGAAATTCTGATTTCATTGAGAGGGTCACTGTAATTTAGTACTTTCATAGCACATGCTGTTTTGCGTATAGATATTTTATTAAAAAGGAGCAGGTTAACATTAGGAAGTGTGATTTTACTAGACAGTTTTAGGAATAAGATTGAACATGTGTGGGAGAAAATAAGGGCAGACAAGGTAAAGCACTTTTCTGAAGAATCCAGCAGGCAGTACAGTGACAGATTTTAAGTGCTGGCCCATATTCCAGTGGATGTGTTTGTTAAAGTACCTGGTAAGAGTTTAATAGAGTCTCTGGAGAAGATATAGAACCATGAAAGACAGTAGAACAGTTAAATAAACATGCTTATATAATAGGCTTGGAGAATCTGCAATATCCATTGATCCTCAACATTCCACAGCAGCATGTTAATATGGAGGTAAATCCCAGTAAATATATAGAGTGCTTTATCTGGCATGAAATCCAACCACTGAGTCTGAAATCTTCTTTGGGAGCTGCCATTTCCTTTTCCCTCACTAAGATGCACATGGCTCTTAAAAAAGGCCTGGTTAATGAGAAGGATGGGGAAAACAAAGAACTTAGGCATGTAATGACAGCAGTTATAGTGACCTGCCTTTTCCCATCACTTCAATGACTGAGGCTCATAGAAAGCCGTGGTTAGCAAATGAAGACAAATAAATAAGTTAACAAACAGATATAATGCAAGTAACTGCAGTAGCAGTTACAAGTGTGTGTATGTGTGTGTGTGTGTGCATTTCATGCGCATGTTTGTGTGCATGTGCATTTGTATGTGTATCTGTGTGTCAGACTTGAATACTTCTGTCTGTAAGAGGTGAGAGCTCTAATCCTTAGCACTCCATGTAGTTGACGACAATGGCCTGAAATAAATTACTGTTACTGTTATTTATTATTGGTTCGCAGGTTGAGTTTGTGGCTGTGACTCTTTCTGTGTACAGTCACCCTGCATTCCCTTCATCTGTATGGGTTTTATCCACTATTTTTGTATTTATTTATTTAATCTTACTTGGATAACTGAGGTGTAAACAGTCACTAAAGTGCTGGTATATTTAATCTGTGTATGTGCATCTGCGTGCATGTGTGTGCATGTGTGTGTGTGGGCATGTGTGTGTGTATGTGTGTTTGTATGTGTTCATGGTTTGCCATGTGTGTTTGTGCATATGTCTTTTCCTGTGCGCATGTGTATGAGTCTATGTATCGCTGCACCTGCGTGTGTGTGTGTGTGTGTGTGTGTGTGTGTGTGTGTGTGTGTGTGTGTGTGTGTATGTTTGTGTGTGTGTGTTGTGTGGTGTGGTATGGACATTTATAGTGGTGGCTGGTGACTTCAAAGCTGGGGGGCTGAAGGAACCAATTGAATAGGTGTGGATAGTTGCTATAGGGATGGGGTTCTATTATGACAGGTCAATGACCATTACCTTTAACCAAACAATGAATGGTTCATTCACGTTCATTCATAGACTGCCTCACTATGTACCCACTCAATTTAAAAATAGTAGTCAGCTTTTTGACTTTAATGCCATTTCTACCCATGGACATTATTAAATACTTACACAAGTTATATTTTGGATGTAGACACTTTCTCCAACAATATTTGCATATCCTACAGCAACCTTTAAACATTACGTGGAGGAACTATTTTGCATCAGAAATATAACAAAAGTATATGCTAGTAATAAAACAAATACAAAGCAATTTGACAGTCCATAATCTAAGTGTAATAATATCATTCACGGTGGGTGTTACAAGGGAAATAATAGATCTTCTAGGGGTAGTGAGGGCCTGTGCATATGACAACAAGTCTCACAGCACCACTGGGTGGTTCATTATTTACCTGTAATGCTAACAATGTAAGCCATTATTGCTTGCTTAGAAAATTGGAAAAATATGAAACAAAACTGTACTTGTGAACAAATTCTTTCCAAAACAGTATTACTGTGCAAAAAAAAAAAGCCAAATAAAAACATGTCTGCAGCTTCACAGCAACATATAAAACTACCATGAAGCACATACTAAAAACATGACCTCCATGTTGTTTAACTTCACTAAATATGGCTTGGCTAAACCATTTTGCAAGATGGGTGAGGCAACAGATGCTGATTTGGGCACTAAACATGGCTGGACTTGTAAGGGCTCCAGGGCCAATAGCCTAGTAATTTCCTATGATCCTATGATAATAATAATAATAATAATAATAATAATAATAATAATAATAATAATAATAATACCTATAGCAAGTGACTGCATTAATAGTAGTTACAGGATCCTTTCATTCCCTTTCTCATCTTTGACTATGAATCATAAAAAAAGTCATATTAATAAACAAAAGTAACATAAGAAACTTCAGCAGTAGCAGTTACAAGTGTGTGTGTGTGTGTGTGTGTGTGTGTGTGTGTGTGTGTGTGTGTGTGTGTGTGTGTGTGTGTGTGTGTGTGTGTGTGTGTGTGTGTACTTTTGTGTGTGTGGTGCATGCACATACATGCCGATAAAGGTTTGCACTGCAACTGACAGCAACAGCAACAAAGTAAAATACATTGCAGTCAGACATTAAAGCTGTACACAATCAACAAAATGAATGCCTCAATGCATTGGGGAGTGGGTCAGATATCAAAGTAAGTGTCTAAAATCAATGACCTAAAATATATAACTGGTGCTATAATTTATGTATTTTGTTTATTTGATCACAATCAGACATCTGAGTTATACACTGCCCATACATCACTGCATCACTGGATGCATTTGTGTGTGTGTGTGTGTGTGTGTGTGTGTGTGTGTGTGTGTGTGTGTGTGTGTGTGTGTGTTTGTATAAACTTTTGGAAGATTCAGAGGGGGTGGGGATCTGTATCTGTGTGCCATTGCATGTGTGCATGCAAATGCGTGTGTTTGTACATGTGTGTTTCTGTATAGGTATACATTGTATACAGATGCAGCAGGAAGATTTGGTATGGCAACAGTTTTTAAGGGGTAATGGTTTGCTGTGGAATGACTTGTGGTTAGGCCTGCAGAGTGAAAGAAGGGCATGGTATTTTTGGAACTGATGCCAATTTGGGTGACAGTGGTAATCTGGTAAGATGATTTCTAAAACAAGAAAGTGCTTCTTCATTCTGATAGTGAAGCAGTTGTTCAGGTTTGGATGAAGAAGTCATTAAGATCAGAGTTGGTGCAATTGGTTTTATGTAACTCAGTTGTCCTTAGTTTAAGGATCGGTCTGCCATTTTTTTTTGTAAGCATGTGCCAGGTAGGCTAAATCAAGTAGCTGATAGTCTGCCTTGCTTTCAGTTAAACAGATTTTGTCAGCTGTTGCCATATGTAGAGCTAATATCAGTGGCAGTACCAGAGAAAGTTTGGAACATTGGCAGCATATAGCAGGCTGTTTAATGACTTGGTCTTGGTCCAGGGCTATGAGAAGATCTTATAGTTATTCTGGGTCATCATTTACGGCCTTTAGGGAGCATCTTCCTGTTGATCAGAGGAGGTAGTTTGTAAGGATCATGTGTAGGTATATAGTTTATAGATGAGAGCTAGGTGAATCAGTGTATACAGTCAAGTTGCGTATGGCAGCTCTTAGTGCTATGGCCAGAGTGATGCCCTTAGCGGATGCTATCAAGCACTAGGGAGTGTTGCGAGTGAAGAACAGTTGGGAGAGAATGAAGGAAAACCAACATGAAAAGACTAAACACAAAAATAAAAAAGCCAAGCCCAGAGCCAGCAACCATGCACTGAAAACAGTGAAGATTGCATATATACATATTTATTAAATATAACACAGAAAAGTAAGCACTTCCATTGGTTTATAACCATCAACTTCATCAGAATGGCAACTTCAGATAAAATAACCTTGTTAAAACCTTGCCAGTTCAGGTCACATGAGTAAATTACAACCAACTTGTAGTAAAACATTTGCCACCTTCCAAAATATTTTTTATAGACTTCCCCCGTTCTTAAAACAACCTGACATTTCTTTTTATCCTATTCATAACCTTATCAAAACTAAAAAAAATATCCAGTTTTTCTCCAAAATCATCCTAATATCCAAATATTGAATTGTGAAGGTGGTAAGAAATAAATTTATATAAGTGTCGCTATTGTCTTCTTTTCTGTCAGTATAAATTTTTTTCTGGCACTGTTTACATTGGGCTGTAACAAAGGCGAAAAATTACCATATTTTCTTTTGGAAATACGCTTCTTATATATCCCTTGGATAAGTTTGCCAGGATACCCCCTGAGAATTAATATATCAGTTAGAAAATCACATTCTTTAATAAATAAATCGTCATCAGAGACCATCCCCACCAGTCGAACAAATTGGCCTTTTACAATGTAATGTTTCTGATGGGCAGGATGACAACTAGTAAAAAATAAAATAGAATTTGAATAAGGGAGTTTCCTGTAAATATTACTAAAATATATTTTTTTCATCATCATTTTCAGCATCATTACTATTTTCTACATCCAAATAGTTAATTTTATTGAGGTCATATGTATAAATGAACCTCAAAAAAGATGTGGTAGAATTAAGATAATTGAAAAATACATTGATATCCTCTAGAGGATTTTTCCAAGCAAAAAAATGTCATCCAAAAGCATGTGTAAATAGCCCAAGGGGAATGATTATAATATTTGTAAACAAATGTTTTCTCCCACTAAATTAAAATGATGTTGGCAAATAATGGGGTGCATGCAGCACCGATCACAACTCATTTATTCTGCAGGTAATATTGTCCCTTGAGAAAAAAAACACAATTTTCTTTAAAACAATCTCAATAAAAAAAATCTAATATCTCTATTTCATTAGATGCAAGGCTGGTAGACTCCACCAAAAATTCATGGAACCATTCCAAACCTATGTCATGAAGAATCACATTAAAAAATGTAACGACATCAGTAGTAAGAAAGCATATGTCCTCAGTTAAAGGCACATCCCTAAACTTTTGTATAAAATCTCATGAATCCTTGCACAAATGAGAAAAAGTTTCAAGTGCTTGTTTAAGAACAACATCTATGTATTTAGCCAGTGGATGAATTTTGACCTTTTTTAGCATTCACCACAGGTCCCAGTGGTGGATCCTCCATGCATTTATGGATCTTTGGGATCCCAAAGATTGATTGAACCAAAGGAAATTTGCTTTTAAAAAATACATGAGTGATTGATTAATCTGACTCTGGTCAACTAAATCCTGAAGCAGGCACTGAATTTTCATTTAAGAAATTGTAACATAATTGATTGAGGATTCTTCATAAAAATCCTCATTTAAAAGTGAGTTCATTTTATTCACATAGTCCAATCTAGCCATGATTACAACTCCCCCACCTTTATCAGGCTTCATAACTCTTAACTCCCTTCCTCCCTTCTCTGACATAATTCCTTTAGTAGCCAATATTCCATAGAAGACAAATTAAAATAAGAATTTTCCACCTTGGTATTAAGTAACAATCTCAAGTAAAGTTATATAATTTTTCAAATAAACTCAAAGGTGGATGTAGAGGGGGTTGGCAGCACTTTTTCTATACTCACCATTTGTCTGCATTTAAAATTAAGCTTTCTTAAAAATAATTTAAAGCCAATAATATCATCCTCAATTCTGGATGTAGTTGAAGGAACAAAAGTGAAGCCTTTGATTAACAGTCTGGCATGTTTAGATTCAATACAAAAATCTGTAGAATTAAAAATCTTAAAGTCACCTCTTTCATTAGTTATGATGATAGGTGTACATTGTTCTAGACTAAAAATGCCATCATAGGAAAAAGAATTTAAGATCTCAATCTCCTGTTTTTAGTCTTCCGATTCCAGCCTTCCTGATATTGGGTATTGGAGTCCACTACTGTTTGGCCCTGCTGTTGTTGGCGACAATTTTCCTGATTCCAAATCCTCTGAAACCATCTTAAGTGGGGTTGCCCTAAAGGGAGGGATTTGGTTGTAGGTTCATCAGTTGGTCTAAATGGTTGCCTACTTGCTTATAAGGCCCACTCTCAAACACTTTGTAAGGATTGGGATAAGCAATACCATTAAGATATTCTACATGGTCCCTCTCAAACCTTTGTCTTTGCAACTTTTTCAAACAAAGGCAGTTCTGTCCACTTCAATGACTATATTCTTGTACTGTTGCTCATAATTACAAAATGATAGATCACTGGTAACAACTTTGTTAAGATCAGAAATCTCACTTACCAGTTTATCCATCACATTTTGGTTGTGTTTCATAAGCACTTCCTTTAGTTCACATCCTTGTCTGTCAAACAGACCTAAAAGTTTTTTTGTGCAAGTCCAAATTTTCCACTAACCCTGTAGGAAACATCCAGCTTCTCAAACCTTTGGGTACCCATCTAGCCTTAATACTTAAAAAAATAAATATTCTCCATTTGGAGATTTCTAAAATTAGTTAACTTATTTTCAAAAGTTTCAAGTAATTGTTTTAAAGTACCATGTTGTTTTGTGGGCAAATAAACCATATCCATCCTCTTGTTCAGCCATGTACCAATTGTATTTGTTTTGTCAGAACTATAATCATCTGTCCAGTTCCACTTTTCCATTGAAATACAATCGTTACCGTTACACCCTTGAATAGTAACCAGGGTCAGTTGTCCCAATGGTAAAGAAAGAGGTGGAAAATCCTCACCCCGATTTGCATCTCAAGTAATCTCAAATTCCTCTTCAACTCTTAACTCACAAGTGCAGGAGATGCACTGAACAACCAGCTTTGGAAGAATCCGATGACATTGCCATACAAGTGTAGGCTAAGAACCACCACAAAAAGACTAAACAACAAAATGTAGAAAGCCAAGCCCAGAGCCAGCAACCATGCACTGAAAGGAGTGAATATTGTATGTATATTTATTAAATATAACACAGAAATGTAGGTTCTTTCATCAGTTTATAACCGTCTACTTCATCAGAATGGCAACTTAAAAAAAAAACCTTGTTAAAGCCCCTGCCAGTTCAGAAAACATAGGTAAATTACAGCCAATGGAAAAGCAAAGCTAATTAAAAACATTCACATATTTAAAAAGTAGAGAACGCATTGCGACATGGAGCGTGTATGTTTTAAACAAATATTCTAGTAAAAATAACACCTGCATAAATTATGCCAGGTAAGAACGTAAATTTAAAAATGCTAATAATAGAAAGCAATTCATTGAGTCCTGGTCTCGTACATGCATTTAATGTGATCTGCCAAACCAGTTCCCTAAACTCAATCAAATCAGCCCAGGGACTCACTGTGTGGATCCTTTTCTACTTTATCAATACAAAAAAACTACAAAACTATGTGTGAAATGGTAAAGCAAATGCTTAAATAGGGGATTGTTAATGTTTTTATGTCTAGCATTATAAAGGTGTTTGCAAATGCAATACCTAAACTTCCTCTGTGTTTTTCCAACATAGAAACTGGGACAGTTAAAAGCACATCCCTAAACTTTTTATAAAATTCCATGAATCCTTGCATAAATAAGAACAAGGTTCAAGTGATTGTTTAAGAACAACATCTGTGTATTTAGCCAAAGGATGAATTTTGGCCTTTCCAACATTCACAATATGTCTCAGTGGGGGATTGTCCATGAATGTATTAATCTTTGGGACCCCAAAGATTGATGGAAACAAAGGAAATTTTGCATTTTAAAATACAAGAGCTCTTGATTAATCTGACCCTGGTCAATTAAATCATGAAGCAGGCACTGAATTTTCATATAACAATGAGTATGAAAGAGGCAGATGGGTTACCATTAGACAGTTGGCTTTTGAGGATTTTGTTAGAAGGTTTGCAAGAGGTGTCTCCTAGTGTTAGTTAATGTGTTTTGTGGTCCATTTTGTCAGTATTTATGTGTGCTGTAGTGTTTAGAGTCACTGAACTTTTGGGGAATTTATATTGGTTAGATGTGTGCATTACTTATGCAGCAGTCAGAATTTAGTCACATAGATCAAAAGGGAATTATCGAGGCCATGGCCAACAACTGGTGTTGCATGTCTGTGCCAAATAAGTGTTGTGTCTGGTTGCATAGGTTAATCTTTGGAGAAATTTAACTAAACTAGAGGTAGGTCAATTGTTTTTTCAGACGGTTGCTGGACAAGCAGTATCATTAGGTCAGTTTGTCATAATTGTGAGGACAGCATTATTAAATTATGTGGTAAGAACAGATCATTTCATGTCCCAGTTTTTTAAAATGGGAAGAGAATTCAATATGGCTCAAGAGGGTAGTTCAGTTAAGATAATAATGAGAGCTGGGAGGTGTGTTTATGATGTATTCTCATCTTATATTAGTTAATATTATGTTGATGAATTTTTATTAGATTTCATTTAATTGTTTTTCAGGCAGCAGCAAGATTATTATCCTTGGCTATTCTTTTGTTTATTGGGTGGCAAAGCATACAATGATCAGACATTGTGGCAGTATGTTAAGTTTTGATCCACTGATATAGGTTCATAGGTGTGTACTAGGTTATAGGCCCTGGAGCGTTTACAAGCCTAGCCCAAAAAAATTGCCCAGGCACCATGCCACCTGATGTTAGTTCACAGAGCCCCGATCCAGTAGGGCAACTGGAGTGATTCCTGGGGTGAACTTTCTGTTACCCATCCACTCGTCAAGATTTCGCTTGAATACGGCCAGCGAGGTGCTCTGCTTGACATGAATGGGAAGCTTATTCCAGAGTATGGGCAGTCTTTGTGAGATGAATCTGTCCCTCCAGCATGTTCTGCTAATTGTGATAATGAGATTATGATCTCTGGAGCATGTGGCATGGGGGATTGAGATTTTTTTAGGTGTAGCATTTCAAGTAGGGCTGGGTTGGACATGGCTTTGTAAGTCAAGCAGATGTTACCTCTAAGTAGATGATAAGAGACTGCGAACAGCTGAAGTTTCTTTAGTCTGTCAGTGTAGGATGTGTTTAAGGCCTAGGATCTTTTTTGTGAGGTACTTTTGTGGCCTCTACAGCTGTTGCAGGTGTCTGGTCAGGTACATGCCAAACGGGGCATTATATTTGATGATTGGTCTAATGAGGGAGGAGTAGAGAGGGATGATGACCTCTTTCTTCCTGGATGAAAAACCTTTGGTTATGAGATGTGCCACATAGAAGAACTTTCTGACCACAGTGGCAATGTGGTGGTCAAAGGTGGGGTGGCTGTCAACCTCGGTGCCCAGATCTCTTATGGCCCCTTCAGTGTTCAGTGGGCCCCAATCAACATGGTAATTTGTGGGAACTGAGTTTTTTCCAAGGGGATGATAAAGCATTTTTTGGCATTAAGCTTCAGGCCATGGTTCTGACACCAGTCATTTGTCTCAGAGAGGCCCTTTTTTAGGATGTCTGCATCACTTGGGGAATTGATAATGACTCCTAGCTTGCAGTCATCAGTGAACTTGGTCAGCCAGAGTCCTTCTATGTTGGCCTGGACTTCTGAGAAGTAGATGCCAAACAGGAGAGGGCCCAGGACTGAGCCCTGTGGGACTCCACTCATGACTGGTCGACAGTCTGACTTGGAATCCGCAACTTGCACTCTATGGGTCCTGTCTGTGAGCCAATTTGCAACCCACCTAGTGATGTAAGGAATGATGCCTAGTTTGCTGAGTTTATCAATGATACCTGAGTGGGGAATGATATCAAAGGCCTTGGCCAGGTTGAGGTAGGCTGCATACACTGCCTTACCATCATCCACAGCCTTGGTGACTGCCTTGAAGAAGTCAACCCAGTTCAGCAGGCAGGATCTCCCCTTGACAAAGCCAAACTGTGTGGGGTCAAGAGTGTGGAGATTGCCTATATCTTTGTTAAGCAGGTCCATGATGATGCGCTCCATAGATTTGCATATCAGACTCATTAGGCTAATGGGGCAATAGTTACCAGGGTCGGCAGTTGCTCCCCCTTTCTGGAGTGGGATGACTGTAGCAGTGCACCATTCATTAGGGACATAGCCTGAGGTAAGGCTGTGGTTGAACAGAGCACACAGATGTGGTGCCAGTTCATTTTGTAGCTCATGTAAGATGCAGCCAGGAATATTATCAGGTCCGATGGATGCTGCATTATTGGCTTTGGACAATGTGGCTTTTACCTGTGCTGCAGAAATGGTGGGTACCAGGCTTTTTTCTGGTATTGTGATAGGGCCCTTGGGGGGAGGCAGGGGTAAAGGTGGCACTGAATCTGTCGGCCAGTATGTTGGGTATATCTGTTGGCCAGTTTAGGAGGTGCCATTGTGCAATAACTCAGAGCAAATCTGAATATTGCCTTAGAGGTTTTTGATATAGCTATAGAAGGCTTTGTGGTTGTTTTTGGTGTCAGCCGCAATTCTGACTTCATAGCTGGCTTTAGAGGATTTGATAAGGGATCTTACATTTTTGTTGAGACTGATAAGGGAGGTTTTCTAGTCTTGTGACTTTATTTTTTTCTGCAAGGGTTTCTTCCTCTTGTTGTAGAGTTTATTGATGGCTGGGTACCAACAGATTGGCTTCCTGATTTTGGAGGAGAGCGTCTTAGTTCTATGTGGTATGGCAAGGTCCATGCATTTGTGTACATGCTCATACAATGCATTGGTGTATGATTCTACAGTCATGCAGCTATTTTCCAGTGGCATGGGTGCCGAGAAGGTAGCCACTTCTGTTTTTAGGAGTCCAATGATGGCTTTAAAGAGGTTTTTCAGGGTGGTCAACTTAGCAGGGGTTGTAGGTGAGATGGATATTTCCATGGTGATCAGTTTGTGGTTGGAATTAACCAGGGAGGAATTGACTATAGGTGTGGAGCAATGGTCTCCCATGTTGGTGATAACCAGGTCAAGGATGTTGCTTCCTCTAGTGGGGCCAGAATGAGCTGTTCCAGGGCATTGGAACTGATAAATTCCAGAATGTGTTGGGCCTGTACATTGGTACTTGAATTGCTTTCCCAGTTGATGGAAGGGTAGTTGAAGTTACCCAGTATGAGAGTATTGGATTGGACCTTGATAGACTCCAGGTTGCTTAGGAATTTGGAGTGAGAGTCTAGGGACATGTTTGGGGTTTTGTTGCAGGCTATGACTTGTTTTGACATCTTACCCAGTGTTAGTTCTACCTAAAGTATCTTGGATACATTATGCTGGGCTATCAGTCTAGAGGTGTACATATCCTTTAAGAATATGGAGACAACACTGCCTTTGGAGCTTCTGGACTTATTCTGGGGCTGAAAGGTATGAAATGAGTTGTAGCCTGGGCACACAGGGGTGCTTTCTGCCTCTTTAAACCAGGTCTCTATTACAGCACAGATGTCAACATTCTCCAGTTTGAGGAGAGCTTCGAATGAGTGCATCTTGAGATTTAGACTTCTAGCATTGAGCAGCATGACCCTCAGATTGCATTTGTTTGCAGCTGTTATGGTGGAATTTTGGTCTTTGGAACACTGCCTAAAAAGGCACTATATGGGTGGCAAGAGCCTTAGCCAGTACCCGGAATCCCAGTGGTGACAGATGCAGGCTGACTGTGGCAAAGCATTGAGGTCTGTTGATCATGTCGTCCCAGGTAGACAGATAATGGATCCCCTTAGAATGACACCAGAAACTTAGCAAATTGTTGAAGTCAATCATTTTCTGCTTGTACTGTGGCATCATTCTGGGTGATGGTAGAATACTGCTTTGGGCTAGGGTCATACCTGTCTGAGCCACATAATCTGAGAGTTCCATCACATCTCTTTTCATGTAGTCCAGGGAGTTATGTCTCAGGTCATTCACACCCACATGGACAATGACTGAGTCATATTTGTACTTTTTGTGGACTGACCTGAGTGCATGTGTTATGTGGTGGATCCTGGCACTTGATAGACAACTGACTGTCACCTTCTCCTTGTTCAAACTAGTGAGTGGGAAATGGGATGTGATTTGGTGTGGTTTTAGAGGCATGCATTGGAGGTAGCTGCTTGTTAGGCTAAAAGCTTTGCATTTTGAGTTGGGTGACATCAAGTTAGTGCTTATTCATTCAGAGGGCAACAATTTGGCTTTTGTGGAAAGCAAGGTTACTGGCTTTGATTGTGCATGATTTAGTAGTTTTGAAGCACAGGTTTCACAAGGTTTTGTTGGTTTGCTCTAAATAGTACCTAGGTTAGTTTGGTGTCAGGCAATGTATGCTAAAGCTGTAGAGATGGCTAGACATTTTGCCAGTCATAGAGTAGTGAAGGTGGTTGATTCTTTAGAAACTTTGTGTGTGTTACATCATTGGGAATTATCAGATAGGATTCCACTATGGTATAGAGAGGATGGTGTGCATCTGAGGGACATTGGCCTTGATTTATTCAATTTAAATATTACCATGGGATCGAAGAACATGCTTTGGGGTGGCTAGAGGTGTTTTGTTTGAAAGGAAAAAGGGGGAACAGCCTGCAGGGAACAGGCTGGTGGACAGTGGTCGAGGGGTCTGTTTTAGTAAGGACCCCTCTGTTCCTCCTTACTTTTATGGTTTGTTTAGGATGCAGGTTGGCATGAGTGGTGGCATGCTGCTCTAGCTGACATGTCTGGTTCATGATTTGTGGCTGTAGAAATGCTGCAGTTCTTCAATATATATATATATATATATATATATATATATATATATATATATATATATAATGGTGAGCAGTTTACACTGCCCTGATTGCAAAGTTGTGCATGCTGTTAAAGGGATGCTGATGCAGTTCTTTATGCTGTGTTTGAATATTGCTATTTTAAATTTTCAATAAACTAGTCACTCTGGCTATGCTATGTGTTCAATGTGCTGAACAGGAGTATATGTCCACTGAACACTGAAGGCGTTATTAGAGATCTGGGGGCACAGGTTGACAGCAACATCTCCCTCGACCACCACATTGCCACTGTGGTCAGAAAGTCCTTCTATGTGGCACATCTCATTACCAAGGGTTTTGCATCCAGTGAGAAAGATGTCATCATCTCTCTACTCTTCCCTCATTAGACCAATCATCTAGTATAATGCCCCATTTGGCATGAACCTCACTATACACATGCAACAGCTGGAAAGGCCACAAAATTACCTCATGAAGAGTATCCTAGGCCTTAAGCACATGCCCTACATGGACAGACTAAAAAATATACAGCTATTCTCTGTCTCATCTCGTCTACTAAGAAGCGATCTCTGCTTGAATTACAAAGCCATGTCTGACCCAGCTCTGTTAGAAATGCTACATCTAAAGACATTGAAAACAAACTACCAGAACTAGTAAAACAAAAAAGGCAAACCAGGAACGACAGCAAACCACCGATTTATTAAACCAAAATTAGTACTAAGCGCTTTCACCCACACACATCAGGGCATCTTCAGAGTACTGACAATCCTTGTATTAAACCTCCTTTTAAATCCTAATACAAATTAGATAATTGAACAATTAACAATTAAACTGTTTTTTCTATGCAGCTAAACATTTTTCATTAGAAAGTTACAATCAGCAAATATTTACATCAAAAATTGACGTAAACAGCCAGGACTTGTGCAAATATATTAATGTATGTGTATATAATAAAAACCTTCCTGTCAAAAATCTATATGTATATACTACCAATAGATAAAAACCAAATAATAAAATACATATATAAATATCTAAGTAATACTATAAATATAAATAAGTAACACTATAAATATAAATAATTGCATAAATAATTAATATAAATAATTATTATACACTCCAGCATAAAATCATTTATTAATTTATTTAAGAATTCCTACTAACATAGAATTAATTTAATTATACAAAATATTTAAAACACACTAAATAGTCAGGTGTTAACCTAATACATACAAAATCAAATAAATTGAGACTTGTACTTCAATATACTTGATATAGAAATATGTTTGTTAATACCAGGGCTAGAACTTGCATTTAGCCATAATTGCCATAAACATTCTTTAGCCTCAAGTAAGGTGTTATCATCACCACCTTTATTATTATTGTAATATGCAATTCTGTCAATAACAAAGAATAAAAATTTCTTAAAATTCTGGCATCTTAGACTGTGCATAAAAAGAGAACTAGTATTTTTATGTTTTTTTTTATATCTCTAACATGTTCCACTATCCTTTCTTGAAGTTTCCTTATCATTTTGCCAACATAGAAGGCTGGGCATGATGAACAAATAGCTAGATACACCACCATTTTTGTGTTGCAATTACAACGCCCTGGGCATCTAATTGTTTTCCCAAAATTTTGTACCGCAACATATGGTCCATCATTAATAAATTTACAAGTATGGCATGCCCCACATTTGCTCATCAAAGAGTTATTGAACATATTCTTATTATTAATGGCCTCAAAATGTTCTTTAAGATTCATCCCCCTACTATAAGTGACCTTGGGCCCAGTCCCTAAGGTCACCATTATTCTGAAAAATACTTATCCAGGTCTCATATACTATATTGACTATCCTGGGTGATATGTCATTAAATGGTATAATAAAAGTGTCATTTATAGTAGTGTTGTTAGTCCTAGATATATTGTTGTCAAAACCATACTTTAAAATAGGTTTATATATTTGATCTCTTTTAATATAAATCTCTTCACTAACTTTAACAATTAATTCTAATGGATAGCCTCTATCCAGAAACATATCTGATAATATTTTAATCTCATTGTAAAAATTAATGTCTTCACTAATAATTCTAGAAAATCTGACCATCTGTCCCTTTACTAAATTCTTTTTCTGGTAATAAGGATGGCAACTATCAAAATGTAAAAAAGAATTGGAATGAGTTTTTTTTCCTAAAAATGCTTGATTCCAACTTACCCATGTTTTTGTAAAATAAAATATCTAAGTACTCACAATAATTGTCAAATGTCTTAAAAGTGAAATTCAAAAAACTAGATGTCATTTTTAGAAAATTTTCAAACTCAATAAGTATTTCTCTGTTGCCCTTCCAAAAAATAAGAATATCATCCAGGTACCTTAAGTAAAGGGCAATGTTAGGCCAGAAACTAGAAATAAAAACACTTTGTGTTTCCCATAAGGCTAACACCAAATTGGCGTAAATGGGGGCACATCTAGCCCCCATGGCCACACCTGTACTTTGTTTATAATATTCGCCGTTAATAAACATAAAATTGTTTTCAAGTACAATAGCCATCAATTCACGTAACAATTTGCATTTAGCCTTATTAAACTCACTGAATTTCAACAAACTAGTCTCAAACATTTCAAGACCTAGGTCATGAGGAATCACTGTAAAAAGGTTGACAACATCAATAGTTACCATTATCATATCATCTTCAATATCAGCAAAATATTCTTTAGCTTTTTCTAAGCAATGCCAGGAATCTTTTAATATATGAGGCAAATGTTTTAAGGTTCCTTTACAATGCAAGTCTATATAAGCAGCAATGGCTTCAGTTTTTGAACCCCTAGCAGAGACTATGGGCCTGAAGGGTGGATTGTGTGAGTCCTTATGGATTTTCGGGATACCGAAAATGGATGGTGTCATTGGATGTTCCACTAATAAAAAATTACATTCTTCTTTAGTAAGGACACCATCCATCAAAAATTCATATAGGTACCAATCCACCTTAACATATGTCCTTTCCATTTCATGTTTTGACACTTTTTCATAAGTTGTGTTGTCACTCAACATTATTGTCATCTTGTTCAGATAATCAGTTTTAGTCATAATAACAACCCCACCCCCTTTATCGGGTTTCATAACCTTGTATTTGTCAGTAGTAGTTAATTCCTTAAGACAAAATTTTTCAGCTGAAGTCAAATTGTCAGAAGTAATTTTTTCTTTCTTTAATATTCTTCTGATTTATGTCTCACATAATCTCTCAAACAAATAGATCATTGGGTTCTGTGGGGGTATAAAAGTACTAATCCTTTTAAGAGTAAAACTGGTATTATCACTCTGGTTGCATTTATTGTTAGCAAAAAACAGCTTAAGGTTAAGTGTTCTAGTGTAAAGTTTTAAATTAATCAAAATTCTACCAACATCTAATTTAAATGAAGGGACAAATCTAAAACCCTTCTTAAAAAGTTTAACATAGGCAGCATTGAAACAAGTATCAGTGTAATTATATACACTAAACCCTCCTTCTGTAATAACAGAGCAGTGCCAGTCGGTATTGTTGGTGTCCTTCTCCTATGTAAAAAACATGGAATATGGCAATCTATCACCACTATCCATATAATTGTGACATGAAATAACACTATCATAAATGTCACCCATAAAATAACTAGTTTGATAAACTGGTGTCTCACTCATAAATGTTGTGTAATTACTGCTGTAACTACTATTTAGCGGTACCAAGAGTTGGTTCTGTGTGTTGTCTTGTAATATGGTCGATTCTGCTGATATTGTTGATCCCCGTTTCGATCCCGGAGCCGCTCTGTCCTTCTCAGTGTCGGCTCCTCTAAAAAAAACCCCTCTCCGTTCTCATTATTAACTCTATAATTCTGTGGTATACTAGAATGGCTGTTAGTAGTATTTAAGTTGTTCTCAGCAACTGAATCGGCCACAGGCTGTTTGGATACCCGCCTCATGTTTTTAAACTCTTTAAAATGCACATACACTTTTTTATTCTTATAATCATTAGTATCCCTTGTTAATTTATGATTCTTAGTTTCTAGCCCTTTACTAATAAATCTATCCATATCTTTAATAATATTATCAAGACGAAATCTGTTAAATTCAAATAACAAGTCCTGGCGAATATTCTTATCTAAGAGAACCAATTGTTCATTTAAAACAGCAAGTTTACAATTATTATTACGAATGATTAATTTAATCAATTCAATACCTGTTCTATCGAACAGTTGCAACAGTTCATCAAATAATTCTGCCCCTTCTATAAATCCAAACGGAAGTTTGAACACATGAAGTCCCTTAGGTACTTGACCAAGCTCAAGGAACCTCTCCAGAAAAGCGTTGTCAATCTGTAAGGTTTTAAAAGATCTCAGAGTCTTTTCAAACTCTGACAACTGTTTGTTCAAACTACCCAAATCATTGTTTTTATTCCGTGAGCCATGCTGGAAAACTGGAGCAGCTAAAATGTCTTTAATATCCATCAACAAATTTTTTCGTACTTCAGAGTCTCTATTAACGCCGTCCCTAGTGTTCGATACTTTGTTCGAAGGTGGGTTCCCAGACTATATATTTCCTGCATTAGCCCCTCCTCCTATAGAACACGCCGAACCATAACTAGCTGACGGTTGCACCAGACTCGATCCTGGTGTAGAATGTAATGTAAAAAGTTGCTCCTGGGACTCAGTAATGGCCACATTGGTAACCACAGGAGTGTTGAACCCTTTCTCCTGTAGAACTTTAATTAGACGCTGCGTAGTTTCAATATATTGAAGAAAAAGTTGCTCCATGATAAAAATGCAATAGTCCAAGTAAAAGTGAATAAATGTAAATGATATTAAATCAGTAGTCAGGCAGCGTAATGGTAAGCCCAACAAGATACTGAAAACAAACTACCAGAACTAGTAAAACAAAAAGGCAAACCAGGAACGACAGCAAACCACCGATTTATTAAACCAAAATTAGTACTAAGCGCTTTCACCCACACACATCAGGGCATCTTCAGAGTACTGACAATCCTTGTATTAAACCTCCTTTTAAATCCTAATACAACTTAGATAATTGAACAATTAACAATTAAACTGTTTTTTTCATGCAGCTAAACATTTTCCATTAGAAAGTTACAATCAGCAAATATTTACATCAAAAATTGACGTAAACAGCCAGGACTTGTGCAAATATATTAATGCATGTGTATATAATAAAAACCTTCCTATAAAAAATCTATATGTATATACTACCAATAAATAAAAACCAAATAATAAAATGCATATATAAATATCTAAGTAATACTATAAATATAAATAAGTAATACTATAAATATAAATAATTGTATAAATAATTAATATAAATAATTATTATACACTCCAGCATAAAATCATTTATTAATTTATTTAAGAATTCCTACTAACATAAAATTAATTTAATTATACAAAATATTTAAAACACACTAAATAGTCAGGTGTTAACCTAATACATACAAAATCAAATAAACTGAGACTTGTACTTTAATATACTTGATATAGAAATATGTTCGTTAATACCAGGGCTAGAACTTGCATTTAGCCGTAATTGCCATAAACATTCTTTAGCCTCAAGTAAGGTGTTATCATCACCACCTTTATTATTATTGTAATATGCAATTCTGTCAATAACAAAGAATAAAAATTTCTTAAAATTCTGGCATCTTAGACTGTGCATAAAAAGGGAACTAGTATTTTTATGTTTTTTTTATATCTCTAACATGTTCCACTATCCTTTCTCGAAGTTTTCTTATCGTTTTGCCAACATAGAAGGCTGGGCATGATGAACAAATAGCTAGATACACCACCATTTTTGTGTTGCAATTACAATGCCCTGGGCATCTAATTGTTTTCCCAAAATTTTGTACCGCAACATATAGCCCATCATTGATAAATTTACAATTATGGCATGCCCCACATTTGCTCATCAAAGAGTTATTGAACATATTCTTCTTCTTCTTCTTCTTATTATTATTAACCGCCTCAAAATGTTCTTTAAGATTCATTACCCTACTATAAGTGACCTTGGGCCCAGTCCCTAAATTGTCAATAAGGTCACCATTATTCTGGAAAATACTTATCCAGGTCTCATATACTATATTGACTATCCTGGGTGATATGTCATTAAATGGTATAATAAAAGTGTCGTTTCTAGTAGTGTTGTTAGTCCTAGATATATTGTTGTCAAAACCATACTTTAAAATAGGTTTATATATTTGATCTCTTTTAATATAAATCTCTTCACTAACTTTAACAATTAATTCTAATGGATAGCCTCTATCTCTACTCTTGTCAGTACTCTGAAGATGCCCTGATGTGTGTGGGTGAAAGCGCTTAGTACTAATGTTGGTTTAATAAATCGGTGGTTTGCTGTCGTTCCTGGTTTGCCTTTTTTGTTTTACTACATCTAAAGACATCCCAATCCCTCTGCACCACATGCTCCAGAGACCACAGCCTCATTACTATAATCAACAGAACATGATGGAGGGACAGGCTCATAACTCAGAGAATGCCCATCCTCTGGAATAGACTTCCCATACATGTCAAGCAGATCATCTTACTGGACCTCTTCAAGAGAATTCTTGATGAGTGGAAGGGAAATAGAAAGTTCACCCCGGGGATCACTCCAGTGGCTCTACTTGATAGAGGCACTGGGAACTAACATCGGGCGGCACAATGCCAGGGCACTTCTATGGGCTAGGCTTGTAAAGGCTCCAGGGCCATTAGCCTAGTACACACCTATGAACCTATGTACTAATTTAGTTTATCAAGCAAAAGTGCTTGTACATAAATGCCTACTTGGTATAGATGGGGTAAGAGAGTTAGTAGAGTAGTGGGAGGGGTGGTGGAGTATGCTATGGGAAATGAGGTATTAAAGTTTTAGGAAGTTGTAAGAGTTGGGGAAGGGGGTTTTATAAAGTTGGTCTGATTGTTATCTGAATCCTTTAGTGTGGGTGTTGGAAAACACCCATTCTTCCCTCCTTCCCTTTTTTGTTAGTTGACATGGGTATGAGGTGATGGAGGATTTTGGTAGAAGGGTCTATCTGAGCCAAGTGTTTATTTTGGGGCAGTGGAAGAGGTATCTGTTTAAGTAAGAACCCCTTTATTCCCCTTTCTTTTGTGGTTTGGTTAGGATGTGTGTGAATATATAGTGGTGAATTGTTTACAGTGCCCTGGTTGCAAAGAGGAATGTGCTGTTAATTGATGGCAATTATTTTTGGTTGAATATTATTGTCTTCACTTTTCAATAAAATGTTCACACTAGCTATGCTGTGTGTTCAGTGTGTCTGACTAATGAAAGAAAATATAATCATGAAGAAAACACTTGTAATTACCTAAATGATAATAAGATAATCACCCATAAGCTAGACTGAACAGATGTTCATTTTAACTCTATTGAACTGTGAATATTTAACTCAGTGATCTATTTTTGTAGCTCTTATCTATGATGAAAGATCTATTTTAAGTTTTATTAATTTGCATACTACCCAGTAGGCAAGACTGAAGTGAAACAGATGTTGTGCTGTCACATGTATGGAGGACAACTCAATCATTTTGGAAGGTTAACATGTATGAAACAACATATAGGTGTTACTATGGGAAGAAAAAATAATTCTTGAATAGGTTTACCTACATTGGATGGTTGAGTTTTCCTTATACTAGCAGAACCTCCTGCAACTCCCTCACCTGTGGAATGAATTCTCATTATATGTCAAGCAGGGTAGCACCTTTGCTACCCTCAAGATAAACCTGGATAATTAGATGAACAGCCCCAATTTCTCTTTCAGCCCCCTCCCATCACCCATGGCTGGAGAACACACACATGCATATATTGATCTACCTATATATATATATATATATATATATATATATATATATATATATATATATATATATCTATATATATGGGTCTACTTTACATGGTCGACTTTTCATAAAGTCGACTTTCATATGGCCGAGACAACATGATCGACTTTCAGAAAGCCGACCATGTAAAATAAACACAAAAAACACAATGAACACTTACCTTAAAACTGTTAGCAGGGGGGCAAGCACCCCTGCACCGCCCATACCCTCATAACTTAAATATACCAACTCTGAGATCGCACTACAGTGCGGAAGAGGGAAATTTTCCCATTCTGCACTGTACAGAGATAGTGGTTCCCCATGGTCATCTTTTCAAAAGTCGAGCATATGGTCTCAGCCATATGAAATATATATATATATATATATATATATATATATATATATATATATATATATATATATATATATATATATATATACATATATATATATCTATATATATATATATCTATATATATATATTATATATATATATATATATATATATATGTATATATATATATATATAATATATAAATATATATATATATATATATATATATATATATATATATATATATATATATATATTTTTTTTTTTTTGTTACTCTGTGTAATACAATCCAACATGGTCTTCCCATCTTTCTATTTTTGGAAGCAACATCAACAGCGATTGCATACATATAAAAAACATTCCATGTCATATGTCATAACACCCCCTTTCTTAAATTAATAGCAATCTTCGTTTATCAGGATTTTGAAAGATTGCATATTATAAATAGAAACCATAAACCAAACTAAACTGCCAGGAGTTATAGTAGATGACTACCTCAAATTTGATCACCACATACTACGGTCCATGAAGAAAATTCATTAAAAACTCAGCTCTCTCTATAGGGCTGAACATTTCCTAACAGATCAAGCAAGAATTACTTTAGCGGCTCAAAGGACAAACCCACCTCCATAGACAACCCAAAGATAAAAAAACTAAAGGTAATGCTACTCAATGCCAGAAGTCTAAACCTCAAGATGCACACACTTGAGACTCTCCTCAGTATGGAGAAAATTGATGTCTGTGCAGTAACAGAAACCTGGTTCAAGGCTCCTGAGAGCACCCCAGCACTACCAGGTTACAACTCATACCATGTGTTTGGGCCCCAAAACTCAGACCGAAGCACAGAAGGAGGGGGAGTATCTATATTCATTAAAGATACCTACACCTCCAGGTTAGTGGCACTGCACGAAGCATCGGAAACCATCCATGTGCAACTAACAGCGGGCAAAACTGCCTTTCAGTTTGTAGCCTGCTACAGAACACCCTCCCTATTACAGGAACCCCACTTGGCATTCCTGAGAACAGTGGAGAATATGAAGGTCTCTCCAAACAGTATGTTATTGGGTGACTTCAACTACCCAAACATTGACTGGGAAAACTACTCAACCCCAAACACCCTGTAGCGGTTCCTTGAATTTATAAACTCTAACGCAATGGAACAACTGGTCACCACTCCCACAAGAGGGAACAACATATTGGACCTGGTCATCACCAACATGGGGACTCTATGTTCCACACCAGAGGTAAACCCCTCATTGGTAAGATCAGACCATAAACAAATTTCCCTGGACATCCATATCCCGACCCCACCCCCAGCCAAGGAAATCACTGTAAAGAATTTCTCCAAAGCCAACTTTGCACTTCTCAAGACTGAGGTGGAATCCTTCAAAGCCCCTGGGCCAGAGGATAATACAGCCCAATCCGCAGAATCCTTTACAAATGCATCCTATGAGCACCTGCAGGAATGCAAGGATCATGCTATCCCAAATAAAACCAAGACTCACTCCTCCAAAAACAGGAGACCAGTCTGGTGGACCCCGGCCATAAATAAGCTATACAACAGAAGGAGGAAGCTACTACATGACAGAGCAAAATCCCAAAAAGGGAAGGCATCTCTGATCAGTATTAGCAAGAAACTTCGATCCCTCATAAAATCATCAAAGGCCCGTTTCAAAAGAAAAATTGCCCTAGACACTAAAGATAATCACAAGGCCTTCTTTAGTTATGTCAGAAACATGGGCAGAAACTCCCAGATATGCTCTGAATTGTTGCATAACGGTACAAATATACTGAACCTACAGACATAGCCAACATCCTGGCAGACAGATTCAGCGCAAATTTCTTCCCCCCTTCCACCCCAAAGGAGCAAACGCCTATCCCAACTGAATGTAACCTCCCTGACATCACAGATGCACAAGTGAAAGCTGCCCTCTCCAAAGCAAAAAACACAGCATGTGTCCCAGGCTGTGTCTTACATGAGCTCCAAGAAGAACTGAACCCTCACATTAAGTCACTGTTCGAACTTAGCCTTACTACAGGATATGTACCCAAAGAATGGCGTACAGCTACAGTGGTCCCACTCCACAAAGGTGGTGCCACAATGGACCCCGGAAACTATCACCCCATAAGCCTGACTAGTCTGGTCTGTAAAGCTATGGAGTGTATTATCATGGAACTCATAAACAAAGACATTGGGAGCCTCCAGACACTGGACCCTACCCAATTTGGCTTTGTTAAGGGCAGATCTTGCCTCTTAAACCTAGTTGATTTCTTTGAAACAGTTACCAAAGCCATAGATGAGGGCAAGGTAGTCCACACAGCCTACCTGGACCTTGCAAAAGCCTTCGACACAATACCCCACTCGGGCATCATAAATAAGCTTACCAGCTTAAATATCAACCCCTATATCACAAGATGGGTTGCAAACTGGCTCAGAGATAGAACCCACATGGTCAGAATCACAGGTGCCATGTCCGAATCCAAACCAGTTACAAGTGGCATCCCACAGGGCTCAGTTCTGGGACCTCTCTTGTTTGGTATATACTTCTCTGTGGTTCAGGCTAACACGAGGGGATTATGGCTGACAAAGTTCACAGATGACTGCAAACTGGAGGCCATAATCGAATCTCCAGCTGACACAAGCATCCTCCAAAAGGGTCTCACAGAGATGGATGCTTGGTGGCAGAGCCACGGCCTCAAGCTAAATGCTAAAAAGTGCATAGTCATCCCCTTTGGGAAAAACAAGGTGCCCACAAATTACCACATAGGTGGTAATCCATTAAGTACGGAAGAAGTAATTAGAGATTTGGGGACCAACGTAGATAGTAATCTCTCCTTTGATAATCACGTTGCCAAAGTGGTTAGAAAGACCTCCTATATAGCCCACCTTATCACAAAAGGGTTTGCATCTAGATCAAGAGAGGTCATTGTGCCCCTCTACTCATCACGCATCAGGCCCATAATTGAATACAATGCCCCTTTTGCGATGTACCTTATCTGACACCTGCAGCAACTGGAGAGACCCCAAAAGTACCTCACCAAGAGGATCATGGGCTACAAACAGATGTCCTATGCAGCTCGACTAAAGAAACTCCAGCTTTATTCAGTTGCTTACCACCTACTCAGAGGCAATCTATGCCTGACGTACAAAGCCATGTCAAACCCAGAATTAATGGACATGCTCCACCTCAAAAAATCCAAGTCCCTTAGAGCTACACGCTCCAGGGACCTAAACCTCAGCATAAAAATAAATAGGACATGCTGGAGGGACAGATTCATTTCCCAGAGGCTCGCCTCACTCTGGAATAGAATCCCAATTCATGTTAGACATAGCCCCTCGATGACCCTCTTCAAGCAAAATTTGGACACGTGGATAGGAAATCGCAAATTCACCCCTGGGATCTCTCCTGTGTCCCTGCTAGACAGAGGCACAGTAAACTAATCTTAAAAGGGTACCTTCTGTGACCTACTTTACAGAGGCACAGTAGGCTAATCTAATAGGGAGGCAGAAGCCAAATACACTCTGGCTGGGCTTATAAATGCCCTAGGGCAGATAGCCTAGTATCTACCTATGAACCTATACCTCCTTTCTTCTCTGTTATATGCTTCCCATAGTCTTACAAATATCAACACTACATATTAAACTAAACTAGCCTGCTACTACAAAATCGCTACATTTGCAACTAACCAACCTTATAAAACATACTACTGCCTTGCATTAAACCAATTAAACTGGCTTGAACTTCCAAACCAGTTGACATACAACTAATCATTGTCCATAACCTATTGCACTCTCCAGACAGTTGACCAGCATTACAAAATACTCTACTGTATTGTTTGGTCTAGCAATAAACTTTTCCTATGTGCCAGTAAAACATTCAAAACTGCCGGAAACTCTCTCTCTACTCCCATTGTTTGTCAAAACTCTGGAATGAAATCCCCACAAAGTTAAAACAGATAGAAAGCTTAAATAGCTTGCTTAAGCAGCATCTATGCCAAAGATGGCTCTATTCTACCTGTTCACCATGGCAAGCTTTACTCGCATTACTTTTCTCCAACTCTTAAAGCCACTTTACTCACCCAATCTTTTTGCACCTTATCACTTCTCTTCATACTGCACTTATTTCCTAAACTATTACCCTTTGCCTTTCACCACACCACTAAATATAATTCCTCCTCTTTCCATTTATCTTCCTGCCATTTTTATAGCTTCTCTTTTCATATCTCTCATAACTTTTATGCTACATTCTACTTGTCTGTCTGTAATTTATTACTAAACTAAAAAAAAAACATTTTGATCTTTACCCCGTAGCAACCATGCTATAAATACATTAATTGTTACTGTATACTATTTCTCTAGCCAATAATTAGCCAATTTATGCTAATTTCTCCCTTGTTTTTGTGTTAAAATGTTATGCTCATATAAGAAATATTTAAAATATTAAAAATCATATAAATAAGGTCATGTATAGATGTTTTTACCTTGCAATTATAAATGTACATCACATGTAACTTAAATATGGAGCTTTCTCTCCAGGCCTCTGCTGAAAATGGTCAATAAAGATAAATAAATAATGCATTATGCAATTCCCTTGTCAACATAGTTAAGCCATTGGTCACCCAAGGTATTATATTTTCCTTGATATCTGAAAAAAGTGATATTATTTGACCAATGACAAAAATCTCAACTCCTAAAGCAGATCTGATTTCAGGATCATCACTCTATGACCTGTATTTAGAAGACTCCTGCAAAAAATATTGTTCATACCTAAGTAAGCACGTATACGCAAAAAACATGGTGCCTGGTCCAGTCATCAGCATTGTTTCTGAATAGGAAGAAGCACCAAGAATGCTTTCAGGAGTATGACAGTCAGCCTTATTCTGTCTCACAGGAGCTGCCTTTCACGATGCCATTGTGCCCTTGGATTTACTCATCCAAAACATCTTGGTATCTGAGCTTGATCCCAATGAATATAAGAAATATCTCATCTTAACTGCCATCAAAAATCTCTTCAATGATGTACCTCACAAGAAAATGCTTGTACATTTATAACAAGCCCATTACTAAGATTTATTTCTGTTCTAAATCCTACCCTATCTTTAACTTACAATCGCAATGGAATCGTACTTATCAATAAAATAGTCCTGCCCTTTGATCACCTCATTACAAAGTCTGCACATCATGCAGTCATACCAAACAAATATCACAAAATGCTCCCACCTTTTACTATCCTGACCTCATTACAGGTCTCAAATGACTTAACTAGATAAGACATGCATATGCCACATTTGTAGCCTGTGTGCTAAAATTGCAGATGGTGTACATACATAGTCTGTAAAATAATGATGAATGTTCTACTGATCTGTCTGGGAGTTTAATATTATGTATATACTGTATTCTATAGATATTTCTGAGCTTAACTTAAATACTATGCAGTATGTTGATCCCCTTTTAAGTTATATGGTCCTGAGTGTTATATACTTAATTTTTACTGTTAGCTCATGAGAATGTATACAATGTTGAGCTTGGCTGAAAAGGGGTTCTGACCAATCCAATTTTCCTGGTATCCAAAGGTAAATATATACAAATATTATACAACAGTCTTAAGTTCCAAAGTTGCAAAATGGTTTTCTAATATCTCATTAACAAAGGAAATACTTTTCTGTTAAAGACAGTGTTTCAGTTTCCTCTTTAGCATCTTTATCTCAACGGTCTGTCCTTGCCCCTTTTGCCTTCTATATTTTGATTAATGTGTTCTCCACTTATCTTCCTCAACTTCAGATAATTTTTATGTAGATGACATTGTCATCTACTCCATCTACTACTCTCTCCAATTAAAAGTCTGATTTAATTTGACCTCAGACATTTTTTCTACCTGGCCACTCCATGATAGCCCTCTTCTTAATGTTATAAAGATCAACATCAGGATCTTTGCAAACAAGCACAATCTAAGTAACGGGCCATCACTAATCATGCCCTTTACTCTTTTTACAAACACCTGTCTGGTATTATGTTTAAACTACAAAACCACTCCCTTTCCTTTGAATATCATCCTGAGGCACACTAAAGTCAAAATTAATAACTTGATTTTTGGGGGCCTGGATGACTTCACACATCGTTTTCACAAAAGAAAGATGGTTTATTGGCAATTGCATATTTCTATCACAAACAAAATATAGGAATATGGCTTTACTCTAATTTTGCTTCCACTCAAAAGAAGCCAATATCCCTTCATACAACCTCCTGATTTATTTCTCTTGCCAGTTCCTGGTCTCCCTTCTCATGCACAGAGCACCACCACACATTTCTAATTAGAGCAAAATGTCTTAACTTAAAGAACAAGCAGGATCTGGTCATAAATCTCGATGTCAAGCCAGTCAAGACTACTTGAATACTTACATGAGAAAAGTTAATTGACTTATTGACTATTCTAAACATTGAGATACCAATTCATCACATTAACTTGATAGTGCACACACAAATCTGCATACACAAATGCACACACACACACACACACACACACACACACACACACACACACACACACACACACACACACACACACACACACACACACACACACATACACACACACACACACACACACACACACACACACACACACACACACACACACACACACACACACACAAGTACACATGCCAACACATCCTGCACACACCCAGACAGACATGTACATACACACACGGGCGTGCACGTGTGCACATACGCATACACACACACACACACACACACACACACACACACACACACACACACACACACACACACACACACACACACACACACACACACACACACACACACACACACACACACACACATCCTGCACACACACAGACACACACACATACACACAGGCGTGCCAACACATGCACACACAGACAGACATGTACACACACACACACACACACACACACACACACACACACACACACACACACACACACACACACACACACACACACACACACACACACACACACAACCAATCACATCCTTCTGAACACTTTTCTTTCTTTGCACCATACTTCTGAATACTTATTGAAAACTCAACCATTATGCACACACAAAATGCTTTCAATCAGTTACAAAAACTATCAGACTTCCACGCCAAACACATATTCAACTACTGTCATGAAAAAGTATTGGCAGACTCACCAACTGTACACAGTCCTAAAAACTCACAGACAATCTCATACCCTAACATGCACTGGTATGGTAAACTCAGCATCTTAAATGGTTGCACAGTTTTACTTGCTTTATCCTCTGTACTTTCTGGTTGTATGTTTTTGCTTTTTGCCTATATCAGGGCAATATCAAAAATAGGTCCTTTCATATCAGTGCCTTACCCCTACTAAAAATCATAAATAAATTAACACAAAATAAAACAAATGAAAATAACAGATACAAAGATAAGTTGGTATAAACACTTTTTTTATGTTGCAGTAAAAGTCCCAAAACATTTTTCATAATGCCTTGTTGGCTCATTTCCATTTTGTCAATGTTTTACTAAGACTAGCATGAAAGAAAGATAAGAGCAGTAGTGTAAAAAAATCAAGATCTAGAAAAAGTGGTGTAGTGTGGTGTGGTAGTCATACTATAATTGAAGTCATTATATATACACCTAAAAAAGCTGCTTTAATTTACAACTTCTAACTATTATTAACTAGCTTTACAAGTACAAAATTATTTCATGAGATTATCCTCTCATACCATTTTTGACAATGCATTTTTGTCTGGCAACAGGCATGCCTCTGTCTACATGCAGTAAAAGCAGGCATGCAGCACAGTTTCAAAGAACTATTAACATTTCACTATGGATTCTGCGGTGCATCTACTTCATAAATGCTCCCCACTCTTGTTCTCTTTAACGTCTTCTGACGATACTGCTGAAGTCCATTAGTGATGCAGTCAGCAGTTTGCAATATTTGTGCTTCTTTCCTATCTAACTTTATAACTATACCATCATTGCATAAAAAACAGAAACAAACATTAGCAGAAAAGCATAAGTTCCCTCATTTTTCATTCATCATTCATTCATTCTCTGATACCTGTTTTATCCAGCTCATGGTCAGAGAGATCCCAAAGCTTATGTTGGCATCCATTAGGGGCAAGACAGAGGAACAATTTCAACTATACATGACACTGATAGCTTTTGACAATTGGCTGGCTAGTCAACTCATCTATGGTGTATCTTTGAGATGTGGGAGAAAACTATTTAACCACTGAAAAAAGCCCATGTGGTCTAAGGGAGGATATATAGGGTCCACAGAGAAGGCACTGCAAACTAGAAATGAACTGAAGAATCATGTGCTATGAGCAGCAATGCAAACTTTGTGACACTGTCCTACCATTTTATGTGCTTTATCAGGGCATGACAAATGACATGATAATTCTTTGAAACTTTATTCTAAAATCTTCAGTCTTAAAAATCATGATAACTTTATCAAATAATAATAAGACAACATACTCAATATTGAATTCACATGGTCTTCTGGGTCAGCACCCGTCATCCTGAGAGATCTGACATTTGTTCCCTATCTTTCCTTTTTATGTGACTCAGAATTTTCTGCTGAAGCTGTCAGAGCTCCTGCAGCAAGAATTCTACTTTTTTTTTACCCTAAGGTGATATTTCAAAATGCATGGATATATACAAAAGAAAAAAAATTAGAAACACCTAGGTAATGTATCTAATGCATATAAAGGCAGGCATGTCACATAATATTTTGTCACAATCTTTTACAGCTCCAAAGCCGAGCTATGTATAATTGCAATGTAATGTTTAAGACACACACACATACGCACACATGCACACACAAACACACACAGGTACATGCTCTGTATGAAACAACCCCCAAACTAATCACACTCATAAACACACACATACACTCACCCAACCCTAAACTATCAGTCCCTTAACTACCCCCTCTGGTGACCACTGATGTAGAGACACATACAGAGACACACATACACACACACACACGCACACACATACACACACACACACACGCACACACACACACACACACACACACACACACACACACACACACACACACACACACACACACACACACACACACACACACACACACACACACACACACACACACACACACACACCCACACACACAGTCACAGAGTTTATGACTTAAGCCTTATTTAATTATATATGAAGCTAAAGTTCTGCCTTTATAAATTTCCATGAAACATATCTGAAGGTGAAGCACAGCATAAGTAAAACAAATTGGTGAACAACAGCAATGCACATAAACAAATTACTACAGTTTAAAAGCAGTGGTGAGAATGAATGAATAGTCATATACTTCTAAGACAACTTATTTTCTGAAATATTTAAACTAAAAAAATCAATAAAATGAGATAACGAATTATAAAATAAAACAAAAAATGAACAGATGCTGTAGCAACAGGGCTGTGAAACGACAACCAAAAGTTTGTAGTAGGCCATTAACTTCAACATCTTTCAATTGTTTTCATATAACATATGCTTCATTTTCTCTGGTTAATAGAGCTGTGAAAACATGTTAATATTGATACACTTGGAGGTCTTACATTTCAATGTTTTGCTATGTTTTACAAAATAATTCAGTGTTTAGGAACTTTGAACATCTGTTAAAGGACTGTGCCTTACTTTGGTTTAGACCTTAATTGCAACTATGCTTTTTTGTGGTTTGAATGATTATTAAACAAACTAGGTTCACGCTTTCATGCTGCTGATAACAAGCTTTTCTGGGGTCTTAGAAAATGTAGAGCTTGAAAGGTTCTAATAATCTTATCCTTACTTGTATATTGCTATAAACACAGCTACAGGCTAATGATTCCTGACTTATATTTTAGGCGTCTCCTCTGCAAAAGTTCATATTTAGAATATAGTTGGTGGTGTGCTGAAATCTTAAGTAACATGTATTAAGTCTAGAAAACAGCTGAACAAGTGATATTCTGAGATATCAGGAGTAGGAGGTGCATAGTTATCTTCATATAAATAGTGACACAAAGCATCCCACTTTATTATACAGTCACTCACCAGCTCAGAAATAAGTTGCTCATTATTGTTGTTTGCGTATTTGTTGAATTTATTTTATTTATAGATCCTTGTTTTCAATATTTGTATTTTTGTTAAATAGCTAAATAAGGTGAACATGTTTCTCTAGTGCACAATACTGAATTCATTATGCAATAATGAGTGTTCATTCTTAGATGAAGATGGGTCATATTTTGTTAATTTTTAAATAGCATTGTGTATTGTGTACTTCTGATTTCTTAGATCTGTCACTGTAAATGACATGCTGACGTAAATTTTATGTCTATATGTGACTCAGGAGGATAGATAAATGATGAGGCCCTTAAAGTGTCATGCCATACAAGTATGATAATATTAGGTTTGACAATGAGCTTCTCCAAATTATTAAACTCAGAGCTTGAAAATTGAACTTTAGTTGTGGGCATTCCATGCACAAGGTACGTATCCTCATCAGTAATACTTTGCCCTTTTTGGTAATTGCAGTAGTACTGCTGAAGCTGATATTTTAACAGATGAAGCTGAAGTGCAAGCCTTTTAGGAATACTTGATTGTCTGAAAGATTCAAGCAAGTTTTGCAGTTTTAAAGATAGCACTGTATTTTATTTTTCTGTCTATTTAATTGTTTAACTTAATTTTACCTGACTGAAATATTTTTTTGCCTGACTGAATTATTTTATATATTTTCTGGCATTGCTTTCTGTTCTCATCTGTCCTGAAACAGTTTTTTCCCCCTCACTCCCACCCTATTCTTGTGACCTTGTTATAGTTGGTGGCTTTGCAGTTGCCCGCCCCTACTCTAAATTTGATCTGGGACACCCCTCCCAGTTTAGTGTTCACTTTACTTAATACAGAGAGAATATTTGAGAAGGCCAACCCACTTCCTCTCTCCTTGCACTTTATTAAAAAATGCACTTTATTCATCTGCTTTTACTGTATTTGTGTTTCTTCCTACCTTATTACCTTATTTTGCTTTTACCTTTTCTTAAAAGTACTCAGTTGTATTTATTCTGCTGCATTTATTACTGCTTGGTAGTAGCCTGATTAAATTGTAACTGTTATTCTAAGCCTGCTGGTTTAAGCACTTGGGCTTCAGAGCAGTTGTTTTGCATTAAGAAGGTTTGTGGTCTGCACTGTTGTGGCAGGACAGGTAGTTTACATCCTTCTACGATAGGAATTGCTGATTGAAGGCTCAGTGCCTGTTATTCTAAAAGTGTATTAGTTCTGGTTTAAGCACTTGGGCTTCAGGCCAGTTATTTTACATTAAGAAGGTTTATGGTCTGCACTCTTGTGGGGGGAGAGGCTAGATTCTGCCCTTCTGAGCTGGGAATTTCTGGTTAAAGGCTTATTGTGCCTGCTTACTCGAACTATTTCTTTCTGAAATTGGTGTGCCTTGTTAGCTGTAACATAGACTATATTCAGGCCTGCTGAATCTAGCTTTTTTTGTATAACTTGAGCACTAATCCAGGTCATCTTTTTTGGAGAAGGTTCCCCTGTACCCTAGTGGCAGGAGTGTGTAGTTAGAACTTGTGTGATCAAAGACTGCCTGAACAGGGCTCAGTTTTGAGCTTTTTTGCTGGTTATCTGGGTAATTTGTTTAAATCAGTTTGCTCGTTTTCTATTGTTATAAAAAATGCACTTTATTCATCTGCTTTTACTGTATTTGTGTTTCTTCCTACTTTATTTCTTTATTTTGCTTTTGCAGCCTGTTCTTAAAAGTACTTAATTGCATTTATTCTGCTGCATTTATTACTGCTTGTTAGTAGTCTGATTAAATTGTAACTGTTATTCTAAGCCTTTTGTTTAAACACTTGGGCTTCAGACCAGTTGTTTTATATTAAGAAGGTTTGTGGTCTTCACTGTTGTGGCAGAACAGGTAGCTTACATCCTTTTAAGTTGGGAGTTACTGATTGAAGACTTAGTGTCTGTTATTCTAAAAGTGTATTAGTTCTGGTTTAAGCACTTGGGCTTAGGGCCAGTTATTTTACATTAAGAAGGTGTGGTCTGCACTCTTGTGGGAGGAGAGGGTAGATTCTGCCCTTCTGAGCTAGGAGTTTCTGGTTAAAGACTTCTTGTGTCTGCTTATTTGAACTATTTATTTCAGAAACTGGTACACCTTGTTTGCTGTAGCACAAGACTAGATTCAGACCTGCTGAATTTAGCTTTGTTTGTATAATTTGAGCACTAATCCAGGCCATCTTTTTTGGAGAGGGTTCCCCTGCACACTAGTAGCAGGAGTGTGCAGTTAGAACTTGTCTGATCGAAGACTTCTGGGATGGGGATCAGTTTTTAGCTTTTTATTGGTTAATTGGTTTAAATCAGTTTGCTCATTTGTTACTGTTATATTAAAAAAAATACACTTTATGCATCGCTGCTTAGCTAGGGTTAAAATATTCCTGGCGCCATAAAGTCTGCTCTTCAAATTTTTCCTTAGAACTAGCCAGTTTTTTAGTTTTAGCACTGAGATCTCTTTCTTTGAGCTCAGCACTTGTTCAGAACTCATTGTAAGCACTAAATAAGCTACAAATTACTACAGCACTCAACATTCCTCACCTGTCTAGAGGAAAACAGTTTTTAGTACTTACTAAATAAGCACCTATCCAGGCATGTCTATGGGTAAGCTCCCAATGTTTTCCTGTCTATCTGATGAATCTGGGCATCTTAGGGCAATGCAGCAACTGCCTCATGTACACAGACAGCCCTCTCCTCCTTCCACCCAACACTACAACCTGTGAGAGATGCACTTATATAGCCAAACTGGAAGCAAAGCTCTCCTCACCCAAGACTGGACTAGACAATCAAGAGGAGAGGGTAAACACTTGCACCATACCACACTCATCACATAGTCCCTCAAAACCTACACCACCAAAGCACACACATAGAAACACAAAACCCACACCTACATTCACGGAGGCTCTCAATAAAAATCTGCCCAAGCAACAGAGACCACCAAAGCAGAAACGCAAGCAACCCCAACCCCCAACACAACCCAAATGACACATAGCCTACAAACTCAGTGTGCCACCCAACCACACCCCATAAGGCATAACAACGTACCCAACACTCTAGTCATAGGTGACTCCATAGTCAGGCACACTGGTGTTCCACTCACCAGGCTAAACAAGGAGAAAGTTACTGTCAGCTGCCTGTCGGGTGCCAGGATCCACCACATAATGCATACACTCAGGTCACTCCACAACAAGTACAAATATGACTATGTCATTGTCCATGTTGCTGTGAATGACCTGAGACATAACCTCCCTGGACTACATGAAAAGAGACATGGAGGAGCTCTCCGATCCTGTAGCCCAGGCAGGTATGACCCTAGCCCTGAGTAGCATCATGCCATCACCCAGAATGATACCACAGTACAAGGACAAAATGATTGACTTCAACAATTGGCTAAACTTCTGGTGTCATTCTAAGGGGATCTAGTATCTGTCTGCCTAGGATGACATGATCGACAGACCACAATGCTTTGCCAGAGATGGCCTGCACCTGTTGCCCTTGGGATTCCGGATACTGGCTAAGGCTCTTGCCACCCCTATAGTGCCTTTTTTAGGCAAGGTTCAAATGACAAATTCACCACCATAACAGGTACAAGTAAGCAAAATCTGAGGGTAATGCTACTCAATCCTAGAAGTCTAAACCTCAAAATGCACTCACTTGAAGCACTCCTTAAAATGGAGAATGACATCTGTGCAGTGACAGAGACCTGGTTCAAGGCTCCAGAGAGAACCCCTGCATTATCAGGTTATAATTCATAGCACACTTTTTGGCCACTTAACCTGGACAGAAACATTAAAGGCAGAGGCGTGTCCATATTCATTAAGGATATCCATACCTCCAGACTAGTTGCTCACCATAATGCATCCGAGATTATCCAAGTGCAAATAACTCTGGGCAAGACTTCAATCCAAATTGTAGCTTGCTACAGATGCCCCTACCATGCCCCAGGATTCCCACTCCTAATTTCTTGATACACTGGAAAATATTAGGGTACAAGCTAACACCCTAATAATGGGCAATTTCAACTATCCCACCATTAACTGGGAAAACTACTCATGTGCCAACTCCTTTGCTCAACGTTCTCTGGAATTCATAAATTTCAATGCCTTGGATCAACTTATCTACACCCCCACCAGGGGCAGCAATATCCTAGACATGGTCATTACCAACATGGGTGACCAGTGTTCCACACCAGAGGTCAGTTCCTCATTGGTCAGATCTGACCACAAGCTAATCACCCTAAACATCCACATCCTGCCCCCACCCTCCCATTAGGGAAACCACCATAAAAAATTTTCTCAAAAGCCAACTTCACGCTTCTTAAGACAGAAGTGGCAAACTTCACGACACCCATGCAGATGGACAGTAGAGGTACAACTGCCGAATCCCACACAAATGCACTTTATAAGCACTTACACGAGCCCATGGATCCTGCTATCCCTAACAGAACCAATATGCTATCCTCCAAAAAAAGAAAGCCAATCTGGTGGTCCTCTGCCATAAACAAACTATACAACAGAAGAAAGAAACTGCTGTAAAAAAAGAGTAAAATCCCATGATTGGAGGAACTCCCTGGTCAGCCTCAGTAAGAAACTGAGATCCCTCATAAAATCCTCCAAAGCTAGTTATGAAAACAAAATTGCCACTGTTTCTAAAGACAATACACAAAACATTCTATAGCTATGTCAAGAATCTCAATGGCAACACTCAGATCTGCTCTGAGTTACAGCACATTGGCACTAAATATACAGTACCAATTGATATTGCCAACATCCTGGCACATAGGTTCAGTGCTAACCTTTCCCCACTCTCACCCCCTAAAGGGCCCATCTCTATACTAGAAGAATGCAAAGTTCCTGTAATCACAGCTGCACAGGTAAAAAACACACTCTCCAAAGCCAAGAACACAGCATCCATTGGACCTGACAACATCCGACTACACAATGAACTGGCACCCCATCTAAGGACCATGTTCAATCAAAGCCTCACCTCAGGCTTTATGCCCAGTGAATGGCACACAGCGACCGTTATCCCACTCCACAAAGGGGGATCCACCATGGACCCCAGGAACTACTACCCCATTAGCCTGACAAGCCTGGTCTGCAAGGCCATGGAACGTATCATCGTGGAACTTATAAAAAAGACATTGGTAATCTCCAAACTCTGGACCCCATCTAGTTCAGGTTTGTAAAGGGGAGATCATGTCACCTAAACCTGACAAACTTCTTTGAAGCAGTCACCAAAGCCATAGATGAGGGTAAGGTGGTTCACACAGCCTATCTAGATTTCACCAAGTCTTCCGACACCATTCTGGAATTATAGATAAACTCACTAAACTAGGTATACATTCCTATGTCACAAGATGGGTTGCCAACTGGCTCACTGATAAAACCCACACTGTGAAAGTAGCAGACTGCAAATCCGACTTCAGACCAGTGACAAGTGGAGTACCACAGGGTTCAGTCCTGGGTCCTCTCTTGTTTGGTATCTACTTCTCTGAAGTACAGGCTAACACAGAAGGTCTTTGGCTAATGAAGTTCACAGATGACTGCAAACTAGGAGCCATAATTGAAAGTCCTAATGATGTGAACATCCTACAAAAGGGCCTCACTGAGACAGATGCCTGGTGTCAAAGCCATGGCCTCAAGCTCAGTGCCAAAAAGTGCATTGTCATCTCTTTTGGTAAAAACTTTGTACCCATGAACTACCACATAGGTGGTAGTCTGCATAACACTGAAAGTGTGATAAGAGACCTTGGGTCACAGGTGGACAGTAGTCTCTCCTTTGATAATCACACCGCCACAGTAGTCAGGAAATCCTTCTGCGTGGCACACCTCATCACAAATGGTTTCTCATCCAGGAAAAAAGAGGTAACTGTTCCCCTCTACTCATCACTCATTAGACCCATTATAGAGTACAATGCCCCTTTGGTATGTACCTCACAAGACATCTACAACAACTGGAAAGGCCACAGAAATGACTCACAAAGAAGATTACTAGCCTCAAACAGATGCCCTATGCAGACCGTCTCAAAAAACTCCAGCTTTACTCCGTTGCATATCGCCTACTCAGAAGCGATCTCTGCCTAACATACAAAGCTATGTCAAACCCAAAGCTGTTGGACATGCTCCACTTAAAGAAATCCCAATCCCTCCGAGCTACACACTCTAGGGACCTAAACCTTGTCACCACAATAAACAGAACATGCTGGAGGGATAGATTCCTGTCCAAAAGACTTCCAATACTCTGGAACAAACTACCTATCTGTATCAAACAAAACTCTTCATTGGCACTCTTCAAGAAAAATCTTGATGACTGGATGGGAAATAGGAAATTCACCCTGGGGATTACTTCTGTGGCTCTGCTCAACAGGGGCACAGGAAAATAATTTTCTTGGGTGGCGAAAGCCAGGGTACCTTTTTGACTAGGCTTATATAGGCCCTAGGGCCAATACCCTAGTACCTACCTATGAACCTAAGAGATGGGCAAGAATCACACTTTCTCCTATAGGTGAAATCACATTAATCTGAAAAATGAGCAGCTACTGATGTGGCCACATCTGCCTGTGTGACAGTCGTATTTTACACTTATGACTGCCTCAAGCTTCAGAAACTTTTATTGGCAAAGATTTTTTTGATTCTTGCCAATCTATCAACAGCACTTTCCTCAAGTGTTGTAAAGTCAATGGAAAAGGAATGTGATAAGTTTTGCTGACAGTAGAGTTTTCTTTTTTCTCCATTGTGGCGCAACCTTGGAGTAGGTATATTTAATTTGGGAGACTATATCCCCACAATGGGGGTTCAGGAAATCTTGTTCTCTGCAAAAAAAAAAAAATATTATCTCTAAGGTTCATTGAAACTTATTTCTTTTGGTTTCTGTCAATATTACAGCACCTGAAGAATGTGTTGTCGATGTAGTGACATCTATCCAGATTGTTTGTGCTAATCATATAATAATTTGAGAACTAAAGTGGGAATTTGGCCAAAAAAGGAAAACTAACTTAACTAACTAGCGTAAGCATGCTGACGTTCTGACATTAAAATTAACTATGCCAGAGTTGGTTCACTATTGTTCTTTATCCACTGTTGAGGGAAGAATCTTAAATATGTTAGACAACTGACTCTTATGTTGGTTAGAAATACACACTTGTCATTAACAAAATTAGTAGAATCTTTGATTTCAAAGGAATTTTATGAAATTTTCCATATTTACATACTTTTTCATGAAAACTGCTCAAACCTTTAAATATCACCTTATGTTTTGACATTATAAAAAAAATTCACTAAAGCTGCCAGTTGCAGAAATCAGGTGTCATAGAAATGAACCAGGGAGTTCAGTCTTAAGTGACTGGCTGAGGAAAATAACAAGATCATGTATGGAAGTGTTGTTTCTGAGTACTCCAATAAAACAGATTCTGCATTCTAAAGTCTCAAGGTAACAGGGCAGGACCAGTATTTATGAATATGGCTATGTAAAATAACAAGATCATGCATGGAAGTGTTGTTTCTGAGTACTCCAATAAAACAGATTCTGTATTCTAAAGTCTCAAGGTAACAGGGCAGGACCAGTATTTATGAATATGGCTATGTTTTGCTTGTTACTCCTAATACAACTGCTTACTCTTTAGAAACCCTTCTCAGCACTCATATTTGGTGCTCAATATTCGTCATATAGAAACATTTTTTTCATAGATGAAATTTTTCTGTTATCTACTGTGCTACTTTTTCAGGGTGGTTTATCTGCACCAAAGTTTTACATGCACTTTGGAAAGCCTCGTTGTGGTTTTATTAACTCTGAGCTCCTTAAGCAGGTTGTAATAGAAAGAGAGGGACTTAATGTTGACATCCCTGTTATCATACAGGCCATTTGTGAGGGTGATCTAATGATTTCATACCTTACTATTAATTACTTCCACTGATCTTCTTTAGGGATTTGGTATCTATGTTGTAAAGACCAAAAGTATGATGTGCTTTTAGCAATTGAGTACAATATGGTATCCACTGGATTCCTTACTATTTGCACTCACTTTTCCTTTCTTAAGAATTTTTCTACTCTAAAAGATGGTCATCCACGTAATGGAGTATGTGATTCCCTGACTTCATGACAACACGTTATTCAGTATAACTTTCTCAATGCTAAGAAGAAATTTATTATATTGGGCCAACATTTGCAGTGTTTAGGTAGGGACATGCTATAATTTACTAATGGTCCAAAGATTGTGTGTGCCTTGTATGTGGGTCTTTAGAATGGCTCAAATATGGGGAAACTCTTTGTTTATTGTAAAAATGTGATTAATTTACAATTCCTGAACATACATATCCCAGTCAGGAGTACCCTTACCTGTAAATGAGGCTGGGTCTATATAACACAGACTGCAACACCTTACATTTCTTTTGCTAATGGAATTTGGGGAGATTCTTAAAATCTTCCTTAGTAACTGATTCATTGGATGGAATAAAACACATAAAACGTGAGAGAACACTAATATTTTATCTTCACATAAGTAAGAGTCCCAGCTTGTATCAGTTATGCACCTGTACAAACACCTTGGCCCATATTTCTTGTAAGTTAATATTATGATCAAGGTGAATTCATATGCCTAAACATCTTAGGGTATATCTTCTCCAAGCACAGGGGTGCAGTGTGGCTGCCATCTTAACAAGTTTAGCTGCATTACTAATTGGTAACATTTTTATTTTGCTCATGTTAATCTTTGCCTTGGATGCTTCTACTAATTCTAAAGGAAGAGAAATCACTTCTATTAAATCCTTCAGTAGGTTTATATGATGCAAGCATCTGTGAAAACACTTTAGTATGACTTTGTATAACTCCAAACATGAAAGTGTGTCTGAACTTTTATGTAATCTAGTTTATTTATTTATTTATTTTGTTGATGGGGTAAGTCCTACTGGACAAAGAGTCCCTCTTTAGAGGTGACCTATGACTGCTGTCTGGTTAAGTGACTTGCTCACAGTTTCACAGTACACAGACATCAGATATGAAACCCCTCTCCCCCTAACTACAGGAAGTAGCTCATTAGCAATCAGAGTCTTAATTCTCTGCACCAACAGCCAGACTGTTTAAGGGGTCACTTGATAGTACAAAGAGGGAAGGGCAGAGAGGACATCCTTGGGGGTTGCTTTGTTTCAGCACTTACATATGAATTTAAAGATACTTATCTGGTCTGAGGCGGGCCATCCTATGAAAAATACTCTATGTAGAATGGGTAATCATTATTTTAATGTATCTAGATCATATCTTACATAAAACTTTAAAACTATATTTCTTGGGGAAATATGCCTGTGATTTGACAGAAGCAGTGTAATGGCAAAATGTTAATGATGATGTATTATCCCGCTCTTTCCCTTTGATGAACCTGAATACCGTTAAGTCCTACATTGAGTCCATCCAGGCCAAGTACTTCTTTTCAGATATAGCTAATGGCTTTTCAACTTTCAGTTCAGTGATGCTCATTTCTAGATTTTATGCTGAACTTCAGAGACTGTTAGCAACTTACCTTTCTTTAGTAATGAGTTTAACCATTTGCAAAAGCTTTTATATGTTCCTTCTGTATCATTACAATGCCTCTGATAGAATTCTGTAAAAGGTCTATTAATCTCTTGCTTATATACATCCTTAGACATATGGATGATCTTAACAGCACTTTTCCTTTATCTTTGATTTTGTATGCTCAGCCTTCTGAGTTTATTTCCTAATGCTGATGATCTATTAGTTTTTGGAGCCTTCCAACTTCCTTAAATAGCCTTTTGTATACATTTAATCTAGTCAGTTCCCTAAAAATGTGTTTTTCTACATGTCTTCTGTGTTACTACCTCCTGTTATTTTGTAACTGTGCTTAAATATGACTCAGTTACAAAGGCTTTGGATCATTAACTTTAAGGAAACCCATCAAACATCACTTGTCATACTGTGAAGCGAGTTATGGATGATGAATTATTTAAACTACGTTGTATCCACTGCACCAGAATGGAACAGTTTAGAACCAAAAGGTCCATATGCCAAGATGCTATGCTTCCGCCCTTATATCAAATCTTAAACTAGTTGCTACATTTTGTGTTACAGGGACCAAACTAATGTCTGCCTCGTGTTTGTCATTAAACATCTCCCTAGATACTAGCCAGTAAACTAGCCAACTATTATTGTTTATCCCCAGAGCTAGAAAATCAGGATTGTATTTAAGTTGTATTTCTAAAGTGTGGCCCAGTAATCCATTTATGATCTACTAATGAGTTCAGAAAAAAAAAAAGACGAAACATGGCATGTCTACAACTAGTAGGCCTTGGCTTTATTGGCCTGAATGCACCACATGAACAATTACAAGCATTCAGAAGCCGTGAAGCTGAAACATTAGCACTTCCCTAAGGTGTGACTTGCATATATTCTATGGGTCTCCACTACAACAGTGATGACTCTAGCTTTGGTCTTTCATATAGTTTTTACTAGATGGTTTGTATGTGTGACATTTTTACCCTTTGTTTGGATGCAGAGCTAGAAAAATGTGCTGTTTTTCTATGGGATGCATAACAATGCAACTATCTTTCAGATTCAGTCCACTCATTATCCTGAAATTGTTTTTAGTGCTGAAATGTTTGTATTTGAGGATGACGTAATCCTGCCTCTAAAAGAGGCAAGGTCTACATTAAAATCATTTGATAATAACACTGGGCCTCTCACAGAATTCAGTTTCTTTAAACTTTAAGATCCCAGATTTTTATGATGATGTCCATTAAGGCAGCTTACCACTAGTAGTCCTTGCGGTATTGTACCAGCACTCCCACACCTCTTCTTTGCTTATATGAGTAGTTTTGTAATATCTTCCCAAATATCTTGGTACTGATTATAAATGCAGTTCTCTGCTTTCAGATTTAAACTAAGGTTAATGACGTAGTCCCTGTCCTAGAAACTGCACAATGTGTCTGTACACTTCCAGCATTACAGATGATGTCAGCATTCTGCTTTTCTAACTAGTTTTAATAGCATTTCATTTTACCCAGGGAATTATTCCTAACAGTAATAGAAAAGATATTTTGCTATCAACTAAGGGCCGGTTAGAAAAGTTATAAAAGAATTCCTTACAGACAGTAAATAATATCCAGCTAATTAGAGGGAGGAGCTGAGAAATAGTTCCTAATTAACTGGAAAAATTTAGAGGCACCTTTATTTAGCTGAAGTGCTTGTTTGACTTACTGTTCTCTGCTTGACTACTGCTGATCTCTGTCTGCATGCAATGTTTTCCCAGCAACCTGTCCTACTGCTGTTGCACTTTTAAACTTGGTGTTTTTTGAGTTGCCAGCACCTGCTATAAATCTAATTTTGGACACTCCTCCCAATCCCATCTCATCAGCTCATTTTACTAAGTACTGAGAGATCATTTGGGAAGGCCCTCCCCATTAGTCTTCTAAACTTGAATTATCTTCTGTTTCCTCCCTTCCCATTTAGCAAAAAAGGTAGGACCTGCTGGAGAGATAGGCATGTATCCCAGAGACTACCTAGTCTATGGAACAGGCTCCCTATCCATGTGAAGCAGAGTTCCTCCCTAATCCAGTTCAAATGCAACTTGGACAATTAGATATGAAACCAGAAATTCATACCTGGTTTGCACCTACGTCTTTGATGTAAACAGGTAACCTGTAAATGGTTTATCTTCCAGGCCCATGCTTACACTTATCAAGGGTATCAGAACTCATCAGAGATTTGGGATAGATGGCTAGGCTTAAAATGCCCCTTGTGGTCATTAGCCTAGTAAACGCATATGAACCTACGAACCGAAAATGCATTTATTCAACTGCTCTTAATGTATTAGTGTTTCTTCCTACTTTTTAGTTTATTTAGTTTTTTTTTGCTACACTTTCTTAAAGTATTTCATTGCATCTAATCTGCTGCATTCATTACTACTTGTTAGCAGTCTGATTAAAATGTAACTCTTATTCTAAGCCTCTTATTTTTGATTTAAGCACTTAGGCTTCAAACTAGTTATCTTACATAAGGAAGGTTTGTGGTCTACCCTCTTGTGGCAGGAGAGGTAGCTTGCTCCTTTTCAGCTGGGAATTACTGGTTGAAGGTTTAGTGTGTCTGTTATTCTAAAAGGGTTTTAGTTCTGGTTTTATGCACTTGGTCTCCAGGCCAGTCATCTAACTTTAAGAAATTTGCGGTGTACACTCTTGTGGAAGGAGAGGATAGCCTCTGCCCTTCTGAGCTGGGAATAACTGATGAAGGCTTATTGTGCCAGTTATTCTAAGTGTCTTTGTTCTAATTTAAGCACTTGGGCTCCAAACCAATGATTTTATATTAGGAAGGTTTGTGGTCTATACTTGTGGAGGAGAGTTTAGCCATGCCTTTCTGAGCTGGGAATTGCTGGTTAAAAGTTTATTGTGTGTGTTATTCTAAAAGTATCTTAGTCCTGGTTTAAGCACTTGGTCTCCACACCAGTTATTTTACATTAAGAAGGTTTGTGGTGTACACTTTTATGGCAGGAGAGGATAGCCTATGCCCTTTTTAGTTGGGAGTTGCTGGGTGAAGGTTTATTGTGTCTGTTATTCTAAAAGTGCCTTAGTACTAGTTTAATCACTTGAACTCCAGACTAGTTATTTTACATTAAGAAGGTTTTTAGTCTACATTCTCGTGAGAGGAGAGGGCAGCCTTCACCCTTCTGAGTTGGGAATTACTGATGAAGACTTATTCTGCCTGTTATTCTAAGTGTTTTTGTTCTGGTTTAAGCACTTGGGCTCCAAAAAAGTTATTTTACATTCAGAAGGTTTGTGGTATACACTCTTGTGACATTGCTGTCTAGACAGATTTTTTTAACTACTAGAGCATCTAGTTTGCTCATAACAGAGAGCTGCTCATTAAGTTCATTGTCTTATTGACTTTTTCAATATTTAAGTTTTCCTCACTCCTCCCTAGTAGACCAGTAGCCATGAATATGCACTTCCTGACTGTCTCTGTGGCCAGTGTGTTTGAGATGGGTATTCTAAGGCACTGTAACAATTGTCTCATGTACACAGACAATCCACGTATTCTTAATACAACAGATACAGTATGCTAGTGGTGTAAATACACTTTAATTCTGGAGGCAAAACTTTCTCATATAACCAAAACTAATCCTATAGAGGTTGCCAGTAACACTTGCTCCATGCCAGCAGCACAAGGTAAAGACGCCACACATAAAACTACTCATGCTAAGGGACTTACAGGTAACCTTCCTAAAACATTAAGACTTCCTGCACAGTACAATCAAAGAAAGGGTCCTCAGACATCATGTAAACACTCAGTTATAACACCACCCACAGCTACACATAGTAACACTGTATCCAATGCCTCCACTGCTAGGCCCTTATGGCAAACCAGCAGATAGCCACATTTCCTGATCATTAGTATTCTATAGTGAGGCACACGACTGTTCCCTTAACCAGACTAAGTCATAAAAGAGTTGTGGTTAGCTGCCTTTTCAGGGTTAAGCTCCATCAAGTCACACAGGCAATCAGGTCAATGAACCACAGGTACCAGTATGACTCTGTCACAGTACATGTGAATGCTAATGACCTGAGATGTACCTCCATTGACTATATGAAGTAAGACATGATTGAGCTTGCTGATTATGTGTCTTAGGCAGGTATTAGTCTAGCACTGAGCAACAGATACCTTCTCCAAGGATGATGCCATGTTATGAAGAGAAAATGATTGATTTTAATAATTGGCTTAGCATCTGGTGTCAATCCAGGGGAAGTACAATATTTGATAGCCTAGGCGTACATGATTGACAGACCACTCTTCTTTTCTAGGGATTGTCTGCACTTATTACTTCTAGGCTTTCAGATATTGGCAAAGACCTTTGCCACCCCCCATAATGTCTTTTTTAAGTAATGCCAAACTGATAAACCTACCACCTTAACTGAACCTATGAAGGAATATCTAAATTTGATACTACTCAATACTAGAAGTCTTAGTAAGAAACTCTAATCCCTGCTAGCCTTCTTTTCCCTGGACAGTATAGACATCTGTGTAGTAATGGACACCTGGTTTAAAGTCACTGAGAGTACTCCAGTAGTGCAAGGTTCGAATACCTTTCTCACCTTTAGACCAGCAATGCCACAAAAAGTAACTAAAGGTGGAGAAGTCTCTGTCTATATTAAAACAATGTCAGTTCCAGACTAGCTAAAGTGTATGACACACTTGGACTCAGAAATGTGCAACTCAGCATAAATGGTGTCATACCATATCCTTGCAACTGACAGGCCAGCCCTCCATGTCCCAGGAAACCCATACTACTTATCTCAATGTACTAGATTCCCCTCACCATGCAACCCAATATGATACTGATGGGGGATCTCAACTACCTTTCTATAGATTGAGAATCCTACACTACTTCTAATGCACAAGCCTGGTGATTTCTAAAATTTGTTAATACCAACATCTAGGAAGAGTTGGTCCATTCTCCTACCAGAGATACACACATCCTTGATCTTGTACTCATGAACATGGAGCGACTGATGTTTCTGAGCCAATGTAATATCTTCTTTCATCAGATCTGACCATAAGGCAGTATTACTTGAAATAAAAATGAAATCTGGGCATCCAGCAAAACCAAAAACCTTTATGAACTATTCAAAGGCTAACCTCTGTCTCTACTAAGCAACACCTTGGCTAAATTCCAAGCACTCTAAAACCCAGTAAACACCATAGCATATACTGAGCTATTTGCAAAATCTCTGTACAACCATACTGATAGCTGTATAGAGTGAGTTGTGTCCACTTGTATTAAGAGGAACTCAAAAAACAAGTCACTATGGTGGAATCACAGTATCAATTGGTTATATAACAAAAGAAAACAATCTTGAGCAAGCGTAGGAGGAACAAAGCCATGCATACTAAAAGCTGACTGGCCAATCAAAACAGGCAACAAAGATGGTTAATTAATACTTCACAGGCTAAATTTGAAGAAAAAATAGCTTCTCAGGCAAAAGCAAAGCAAAAAGCTTTCTACAGCTATGGCCGTAACCTCAGACTTAATACATAACAATATACAGAACTTATTGTAAATGGAATCACCCACACTGAACCGGAGCCCATTGCCAACCTTTTGGCTGACAAATTCAGCTCAAATTTCTCCCCCACTCCCCCTGATAATCCAAAGGAAATATCACATAACACAATCCTCCCCAACCATTAATACTGAACAGAAAATCAATGCACTTTCCCAGCCCAAAAACACTGCATCAATGGGCCCCATAACATCCAGGAATGTTTAATAAAAAGCATGAAACATAACCTCTCTGGTCCACTTCAATCAGTTTTCAACTAGACCCTTCAGTCAGGCTTTGTGTCCAAGGAATGCAGGATGGCTACAGCCATTTCCCTGAACAAAGGAGGTGCAACCACTTATCCGGGTAACTTACAGGCCCATAAGTCTTACCAGTCTCATATGTAAAGCCATGGAAAGAATCATCATGGACATGATAAATGAGGACATAGGTAACCTGCAAATGATGGATTCATCACAGTTTGCTTTATTAAAGGAAATTCATGCCTATTAAATCTGATGGACTTTGAGAGTGTCACCAAAGTACTGAATGAAGGTAAGATTGTGCACACAGCTTAAGTTGTCACGGCCAAGGCTTTTGATACAATATCCCACCCAGGCATTATATATAAGCTCACTAATTTAGATATAAACCCTTTACCACTAACTGGATAGCCAACTGTCTCACTGATAGGACTCAGGTGGTCAAAACAGGTGAGGCCACCTCCACCAAGAGGCCAGTCATCAGTGGAGTCCCCAAGGGCTCACTACCGGGCCTGGCCCTTTTTATCATCTATTTCTTTAAAATGGAAGCAAATGTTGAAGGTTGATGTCTGACTAAGTTTGCAGATGATTACAAGCTGGGGTTATTATCAACTCCCATGCAAACACTAGCATTCTTCAAGAAATTTCTATCTCTGACTAACAAATGGTGCCAAAGCCACAGTCTTAAACGCAATGGTAACAAATGCATAATTGTACCCTTTGGGAAGTCAACCATCCCAGCTAATATGTTGTCTTTGATATGTACCTGACCAAGATTATGCAGCAACTACAGTGACCTCAGAGGTTGCTTACAAAAAGAATACAAGGCATAACAAATATGTCTTGCGCAGAGTGCCTTAAAGCCCTTTCCCTCTACTCAGCCTCCTATAGATTGCTGAGAGGCAATCTATACCTCACTTATAAAGCATCCGCAAACTCCACACTTATTAATCTCCTACATATTTGCAAGTCAAAAGTACCAGAAATACAAGGTCTAGGGACCTGAATTTTGTCTGTGATTTAAACACAACATGCTGGAGAGACAGATATGTGTCACAGAGACTGCCGCTCCTATGGAACAGGCTTCCCATTCATGTGAATTTAAATTTGTCTATTACCCAGCTTAAGCACAACCTAAACCAGTAGATGGGGAATAGGAAATTTCCACCGGACCTGGCACCCATGTCCTATTTGGACAGAGGTAGCTTATAAGTGCCTGGCTCTCAATGTCCTATTTGGATACATGGCATCATTATTCTTTCTGGTAAACTTGGCTAGGCTTAGAAAGCCCCCAACCCCGATCATTAGCCTAGTAACAGTCTATGCATCTATGAATCTATGAAGAAAGTTTGAACTATCCAATAGTTTGTGCTCACAAACTGATAAGCTGAATTCTCAAAAACAGGTAGGAGCCTAAACTATTTGTGTGAGCAAGCTGGATCCTCTTTCTGAACTGTCATTGTACACCACAGTGAGACTATTACCCAATATTCCCCAGGGCTTTGATTAACACTTATTTATTTCAGCCACACATGCACTCCTAATGGATTTTTGTGACTGCAGTACCATTTCCTCTTACTAGAGAGAGATATCTTCTGAGATTCTGAAATTGTAGATGCTGCCATTCCTTCAGGAACAGGGTCAGGGCAGGTGCAATGTCCATGTCCACTGCAGTCTGCTCCTCTGTAAGTGGATCATGTAGTTTTGTTCTGGGACCTCTGGAAAAAAGATGTATAGTCAAATGTTTCCTGGTACATTCCTCACTTGTCCCTGCCTGGGATTAAGCTGAGTGTGCAAGGAACAGTCGGCCCAAATGTACGTAAATTAAGGAGATTATAACTGATGCAGACTTCACCAGATTCATAATGTTTTTAGATCTGCCAACAATTCTCTATCTTGAATACCAAGATACTTCTTTAGTAGAAAAAGATGCCTTAATGACAGTTTCTAGACAAAACACAAAGAAACTTGATGATTATTCCACTTAATCTCACTCTCCTGAAACAGAGAAAGTAGGTTTGTTCAAAATGCCCTCTAGCTTATTACTGTCCCAGGGCAAACATTCTGCAACATTCTCACTTTGTTGCCACATATTAGGAAAGGGTACTCCTTTTACAAACTGTAGTATTTGTTCCTGCTCATTATAATTGAGAACCTTGCAAATCACTTGCTTGGAGAGACTGTTTTTTACAGGTGAAGATTTCATTAAGTGATGTGCCGCCTGTATTATGAAAGATTGCCTAGTAAGAAGATTTATCAGTTTCATAAGATGCATCTTGAGGGCATCATATAAAATTAGTGCACTTTATATCTTCAGGCAGGCCAACTAACAGCGAGTTTATTCCTGCATCACATCTCTTTCTTCTCAACAAGCTTACAATGAAATTTTTATAGCTGCAGTATTGTCTAGGATACTAGCTACTACTTCAGTCAGAGTATTAATCTTACTTGCTAGTTCTTACCCTGGCTAAGACATTGCCTGGCCACCCACATTGCTGCAATCAGTCGGTGACTATCTTGAATGTTGAATGGATATTATGCCAGATGTACCAATGGGGCATTATTTAAAAATGGTTATGCTTTAGTATACAATGCATTATATTTTAGACTGAATGAAACAAGGGATTTTAGTACATGTTACACTTTATTAATATTACCCATATTGCTGAGTGCCTGACATGACCATGGTAAGCTTCACCCATATCCTCCTGCAACATCTGCTTGAATCATCTTTCTCCAAAATATCTGTACTTTGTAATACTTATCCAAAAAAAATTTAATGAACAATAAACATTTTGCATGGGTGGGCAGAGTCCCCCACACCACAATAAATATGCTTGCATGCTTTCAACCTCTCAAAGTATTATAATTAACACTGAGGTTGTAGACATTGAAGAAAGGGGCATTTTGCACATTAAAGTGAGCACCATAAGTAAAGTAAATTAGATACTTAGTGATTTAAATCAGGAATATATGATTGATGATACAAGCTACTTCACTAGCGGTAGGTACCATCTTCGCTGCCAAAGTAACAATCCTTTGGGGTACAAGTTGAAAAATTATTAAGATTTTCTTTTTAGAACTGGAAATACAGTTAGTTAATTAGAAGTAAAGTGTTTGTTCTCTAACTTGAGAAGTGTAAATTACAAGCTTGATGATATGGAGATAATTATGAAAGGTGCAAATTATGATATTCAGATAATCACAGAAGCATGGTTTAATGATTCCAAGCCTCATTTAAAACTGAAAGAGTTTCATGGATTTCATAAATGTAGAAAGGGGAATAGAGGTGATGGTGCTTTTTTTTTTTTATATTAATATGTTAGGGTATACCAGTGAGAAATCTGAAGTAAATTCTGTGAAGTTGGCTTTGGGGAACATGAAAATAAAAATAATTTTTTATAGAGGTTCTTCACTTGATCTTAGAGTAAGGAATACATAATAGTATTATCATGGAGGGGGAGGGAAATGCTCCCCACATAGACTGCCATACTTGTGTATCATGTGCTATAGCTATGGAAAAGCTATTATCCTTCGATATCTGCCATGACTTAAGCCAGTATATAATTCCTATTCAAAATGAAACAATACTTGATATTATCTTGGTTTCACCAAATATGAAAGTGGGAAATGTTAACATTGCACTACCAACTGGTAATTCAGGCTAAAGTTTGATAGAATATAAAGTTATTATGAGAGGAAATAAGTTATGTGACAATATAATAATTGGCAAAATGCACTTAATGAGCAGGAACTGGAAGCCTGTTGTGGAAGAACTCAGCATTAACAATAGATGGAATAAATTTAATGATAAGCTGAATAAGGCCGTGAACAATTACATTCCTCCAAAAATATTAGGACAGCATGGAAATTAAAACAGAAATCCATAGTGCAATAAAAACTTGCACAAATTATCAAGGATAAAGCTTAAGAGGTGGCAGATTTGGAAAGATAACTAAAGTGCCCAAAATTTGCTTAATGAATAAGAAAAGTTCAACAAAATATAGATTATAGATGAAGCATGCAAAAGAAAATATGAATACCAGTTAGCAATTTTTTATGACTGATAATATGGAAACTTTTATCAAACATGTCACAGAACACAGGTTTGGGGGGAGTAATAACTTTGTGTCAAGCAATGGGAGCAGTTACTGATACCAAGCAAACAGCTAATGAGTTAGCTAGAAAATTCAGTGTGGCATATAATAAAACTTAAAAACAAATACTAATGTAATATATCTCTGAGTGTGTGGAATGGTTTAATGGATTATTAAAACTATGAGAAAGATTAAGAAAGACTCTACAGCAGAGCCTGGCAACTTAAACGATTACTTTCTGAATAAAATTATTGCTTTTCTAACCTCAGCATAAAATCACAGCATCACATATGTTTCAAATAAGTGTAAATGTGCACATGTAATTCAACCACATAAGGGAGGTCTGACTTATTTGATAACTACTGATCAACAGGTATAACAAGTGTTACTGGTAAAACCTTTGAAAGGATACTGTTAAAATGCATCAAACATCAGAATAACCTTGAAACTATTGACATTTCCCAACATGCAAAAAGCCCTCATAGCCTCATAAATTGCCTACTGCAGGTAAGATAATTTATACAATCAGGAAAATATGTGATCCATCAACAGCTTTTGCAGAAATCAGGAAGATCTCATTATTGTCTCATTTGCACGTCACTGAATTGTATTTCTGTATCACTACTGCTGTCAGTCCTGTGACAGTGTACACTGGTGACCCACACATTACATTGGTACAGGCAACTGACACATACACACATTCAAACACACACACACACACACACACACACACACACACACACACACACACACACACACACACACGCACGCACACGCACACAAACACACACGCACACGCACACACACACAAACTGTCACAGACATTCCTACACAAATGCACACATCCATACAAGGTCAACACACACACACACACACACACACACACACACACACACACACACACACACACACACACACACACACACACACACACACACACACACAAAACTTCCACTCCCTAACACACCTAAGCTGAACTTCACTGGACTTACCTGCACCACAATTTCTTCCACTGAATGTTTGGAGTTAAATTTTACATTGACTGTGATCATTTTATGCATTTGAGCACTCCAGCACCAGGCAACCTAGTTAGTTGCCTTGGGCCCATTGGTGGCAGGGAAGGCCTGTCCACAACATTACAAAAGAAGAGTTTACTTACTTTTTTGAGTGCATATGTACTGTTGCTTTAAGAATTAACAAAAAATTCCTACTTTGCCCACGTTCTGCTGCTTCCTGATTTCAGCCAATGAAATAGGAGCAAGCATAGGCACAACATTTCAAAGCAAAATGAGAAGGTATTTGGAGTTATTGTACAGTGTTTGCTGGAAAGTCCATTTAACAACAAGTGTTAGAAGTTTGCTAGAGAGTTCAATTAGCACTTTGAGAAGATATTTGGAGTTATTACAGAGAGTTTGCTAGAGAGACAATTAAACAGCAAATTAACGCTTTTGTGAAGGTGTTTTCAGTTATTGCACAACATTCAGTAGAAAGTCCATTTAATGACAAGTGTTGTAGTTTGGTGTGTGTGTGTATGTGTGTGTGTGTGTGTGTGTGTGTGTGTGTGTGTGTGTGTGTGTGTGTGTGTGAGCAAAATGTCCCACTTAGTTATAGGGGCTTGTCAGAGTCAAACCCCCTTATGTACGAGGGGTAAGATCCTTACTGCACCTGCCAGAACTATAGTTGTTGATGGAAAACCTGTTGTTCCCCCAGATTCTCAAAGGTATACAATGAGTGCAAGATCGGTGCAGGAGCTCAAGCAGGTAATATGTCTGCTGTGCGATCCAGGAACAGCATGCAGGGGCGTGCACGAGCGCTCCTGCACTACTCTTGCACGGACTAAGCCTTGGTATGCAAATTACCCCATTTGCAGGTGAAATCCATGCAAATGAGGTGATTTTGCATTCCACAAAGCTTGCAACAGTCCATGCAAGACTAGTGCTATCTGCAGACTAACCGAGTACATTTCTGCAAAATCCAAAACGGAGCTATGACAGCTCCAAATAAAGGCTGCATATCATGTAGTAAGCATGCCAATGGCCAAGTATAAGGCCATTGGCATTGCAAACAATACAAAAAAAAATTAAAAAATCAACTTTTATTTTTTTTAGCTGATCTTGGCTGTTTAAGTGTAGGACAGCAGCGCGTAAACGGGATAGCGGAAAAAATAATAAAATAAACCTAAAATAAGAATTCTAACTAAAATCAGTATTCTGCCATGCAAGTCAATGGCAGGCAGAAGACAACCTGGCCAGTGAGTACTGCTTGCTAAGGGGGGAGGCTCCGTGTCAGACAGGTAACTATGCATTAGCAGGCAATCCTATGCAAATGAGGGGAAGGATAGTGAATCCCAATTTTCCCCAGCATGTGAGTCAGGTCCCAACAGTGTAAGTGGAGGAATAGCTTGGTGTGTATGTCAGGCATACTGTAAGTGGATTGGAGCACTGTGGCTCGGGTTTGCTCCTAGCTTAGCACAGCTAAGCTAGGGGGTGTGTCTAAACCTGCCTAGCAGTCTTTACAAAGCCTAAGCGGGTGTGCACGCCGCTCAACAGGTTTTACAGGAGGAAAAAAGAAGTTAAACAGGAAATAGCAGCAGTGTGCACATGGGCTTAAACAAGAAGGCAATGGGAAGGGAAAACTGCAGTAGGAAGGTAATCAAGGAGTACTAGCTTAGCTGGCAGGGGAAATGTATCAGAATCAGCCAATTACACAGGCAGCAGACCAGCCCAGCCCAAAACACTACTATAAACTATGCAAACACCTACACCTCTAGTTTTTACCACACTCTACACCACCGGTGTATACAAGCGGGGAAATTTTAACAAACAAACTTACAAAATGAGAAGGGCTGCAGCAGGCAACATAGAACAACATGTGCAAGAGGCTGAGGGTGGTGAGGATGTGAATGCTGCTGATCAACCCACAGTGAGGAGACATAGAAGAGTGTACAGACCCAGGGTAATCTACCAGGGGCTACATGAGCTGGAGATAGTGGAGCACTATAGGGTGGGCAGAGACCTCCTACAGCAAATTGTTGAGCTGTGCCGGCCACACCTAACACACCAAACTGACCGAGGGGAACCCATCCCAGTGGATGCCAAGGTATATGTAGGCCTAGGAATACTAGCCACAGGTACCTCCCAAAGCTCAAATGGGGATATCATGGGGCTCTCACAGGCATTAGCATCTAGAGTATTCCACCAGTTCCTGGATGCTATGTCAGCACATGCCAGTGAGCATGTATATTTCCTCAACACCCGTGAGGTGTTGGTCAACATTATGCATCTCTTCCATCAAATAGCAGAATACCCTGAGGTAGTGGGTGCTATAGACTGCACGCACATATGCATCAAAGCACAACCTAATGATCATGGTAGGGCCTATATCAACCACAGGAGAATCACCTCCATCAACTGCCAGGTTGTTTGTGATGCCCAGGGCATTATAATGAATGTATGTGCTGGCTGCCCTGGAAGCTATGACTATTCCCACATATGGCATCTGACACAGCTGTACCACAGATTTGCCAATGGGTTCATCCCCTACAGTCACCTAGTGGGGGATGCTGGTTACACACTGGAGCCGTGGCTGATGACACCCATCAGAAATGCACACACACCTGAACGAGAACGCCATAATGAGGCACATGCACAGACCAGACTTATAATAGGGCTTGTGTTTGGGATGCTCAGATCACGGTTCCAGTGTCTGGACATATCTGGTGGAGCCTTGCAGTACTCACCCGCTACATGTGTCCAAATTGTTATGATATGTGCCGTGCTACACAAAATGATCCTGTGGAAACAGCTGCAGTAGGAACATCACAGGACAGGGCCACACAGCCCCCCACCAATGGTAAGGCCTACACAGGCACAGAGTGACTTGGAGGAGGAACAACTTGAGCCTGCCCCAGTAAGCAGGTGGAGGCGTGCCCAGTATGCCAAGGCCGCGGGAAAGAGACAACACATAGCACATACACTGACACAGTAGGGACCCAGGGAATGACACCTCTCTCTGACTCGCACTTTCAGTAAAAGGGATGCCAAACATGACACTACCTGTGCTCAACCATGTATAAGGAGTGTACTATGTGCATCTGACATAGGCAGCCCTTCCACAACATCTGCAAGTTTGGCACACCCTCAAGGTAAGTCAATCAACCTACCAATTGCCAAATGGAGTAGAATGTGTCATTACCTGTATCTATGGCATGGATATGAACATGCAAGGGAATTGGGTTGCTGAATGTGATGGCAGCAGACAGTAGACACCCATAGTGACACCATGACATCTATAACACATATTGTACTCACCATAGTAGCAAGTACTACACAGGGTGACAAAACCCACTGCATGAAATGTGCTGAGCAACATGTGTGTCCATATGACTCACACATGCCAGTCAGGGTGGTTCACATACCCAAGGACCCAGCCAGCAGGACAGGTGTAGACAAACACAAACAGAGCCTGTGCTATGGCCCCTGAATGATGGCTATGTTTAACCTCCCCCCCAGGCCTACACAGACAGATTACAGCAGGTCAGGCAGTGGGATGTTAGTTCTGAAGGGTAGGAAGTCAGACACTAATATGTAAGGCAACCAAAGTTACAATCTGCAATGCACTGGTATGCCTCTAGTCAGCATGATAGGTAAGAATACAGAATGAAATGGAGTACCTGACATACCAGTACAGTCATAGCAAATGTGTACAAGTGTCAGGTGTGCCCCCCCCCATCCAACGTAGTAATGTAATAACAGTCAGATGTGCCCCCCCATCCTGTGTAGAAATGTAGTAATAGTCAGGTGTTCCCCCCATCCTACGTAGAAATGTAATAGCAGTCAGGTGTGCCCCCCCACACTCCTGTGTAGAAATGTAGAAACAGTCTGGTGTGCCCCCCCCCGCTATGCAGAAATGTAGTAAGAGTCAAAGCCAAATGATCAATGGATACCCTGCAGAGACAGCATGCTACCTGTTGGTGTACAATACAAAGGTCAGCACTGCAGCACACACTACCTGGACTCGATCCACATATTCAATACAGATGGCCATAGTGGGCATGCTTGCACACTTAGAGAAATGAAGGCAATGTCAGTCAACAACATACTGAAAGGTCATACTGGGCATGCTCACACACAAACACATGAAGGCCATGTCTGCAAATACCAGTGGACCAGACATATCTGGCAGTTGCAGTTGTTAGTGCAGACACTTGTCAGTATGCACCACTCATGCCTTGCACACACAGTGGATAGGAATACAGACATATATGTCAGGACAACACACTATAATAAGCCAAAGATAGACGTACATAGATTTGTGGAAGAGGGTGACTGTGACAAGGTGCCATCCAGGCCTGTCCCATCCAGCACACAGCCAAAGGGCCCCAAACACATGAGGTGCAGATGTCACTAACTGCAGATACTAGCCACCAGTATCTGTCAGCATTACACACAATGTGGTGCACGTGCTAGATGTGCAACATGACTGTACAAGGAAGTAGGCATCTAGCAACTGTATACACTTACCTGTGAAATATCACCCTGTGTGTGCCCGCATGTGGGATGTCAACCCCTAGATGAATGGGTTATAGCCCATGCACACACACTGCCCTCTCCATAGCCCTACTATGACAAGCCTGCTGAGGTCATCCAATGTGGAATACACCTTTGAGAGAGCTGTAGCCCAGTAATCTCCATGGCACATCCCATAACTGCGTACTGCTGTAGTGTGATAAACTAGTTAGGTAAGTGTTCTAATCCCAGACTTGGCAAATGAGTGTTTGTGTGTGTGTCTGACTGTGTAGAGAGCAATGCTTTTGAGGGTACTCACACTCCCTACAATTCAAATGCTCAACTTTGGCAAGACTGCTGATGTCACCCACCTAGAAATACACCTCTGGGAAGACTGTAGCCCAAATATCTCTGTAGTGTGTCCTGTAACTGCGTATTGCTGTAGTGTGATAAATTAGTTAGGTAGGTGTTCTAATCCCAGACATGGCAAGTGTGTCTGTCTGCAGAGAGAGCAATGCTTTTTAGGGTACTCACACTCCCATATATTTAACTTTGACAAGGCTGCCAATGTCATCCACCTAGAAATACACCTCTGGGAAGGTTGTAGCCCAGTAATCCCTGTAGCACATACTGTAACTGCATACTGCTGTAGTGTGATAAAGTAGTTAGGTAGGTGTTCTAATCCCAGACATGGCAAGTGTTTGTGTGTCTGTCTGTGTAGAGAGCAATGCTTTTTTAGGGTACTCACACTCCTTACAATTCATATGCTCAACTTTGGCAAGGCTGCTGATGTCTCCCACCTAGAAATACACTTCTGGGAAGGTTGTAGCCCAGTAATCTCCATAGCATGTACCATAACTGTGTACTGCTGTAGTGTGATTTAAAACTATGGTAGCCCCCCCCCCATGGCAATTCTGGATGTTTTGTGTGTGTTTCAATGTCTGTGTAGGGAGCAATGCATTATAAGCTAGTCACACTCAGTACATTTCAAATGGCCTACTTTGGCAATCCTGCTGATGTCATTCATTGTGAAATACACCTTTAGGGAAGGACTTCTCCAGTAATCCCTATGGAGCATCCTATAACAGATCCATGCTGTAGTGTGATATAGACCTCTGTTAGTAGAGGTTCTATACCCACATATGTCAGTGGTGGATGTTTTGTGTCTGTGTCATTGTGTAGGGAGCAATGCATTTTAGGCTAGACACACACAGTACATTTCAAATGCCCTACTTTGGCAATCCTGCTGATGTCATTCATTGTAAAATACACCTTTGAGGAAGGAGTTCTCCAGGAATCCCTGCAGTACATCCTATAACCGCTCCATGCTGTAGTGTGATATACATCTCTGTTAGGTGTTCTATACCCATACATGTCAGTTGCGGATGTTTTGTGTGCATGTGTCACTGTCTGTGTAGGGAGCAATGCATTTTAGGATAGTCACACTCACTACAATTCGAATGTCCTACTTTGGCAATCCCGCTGATGTCATCCAATGTGATATACACCTTTGGGGAAGGAGTACTCCAGTAATCTCCACAGTGTATACTATAACTGTGTAGTGCTATAGTATAATAAACTAGTTAGGTAAGGGTTCTACTCCCAAACATGACAGGTGTGTGTGCATGTTGGTAACTCATATCCTGTGTGGAGGTAGTTGTGAGTGTGTCACACCTGTGGCCAATGTGGAGCGGGTTTTGCATATTTCTTATATGGTGGACCTACTATATATCACAATGTCCACCATACAGGAATAACAGATGTGAAATAGCTGAGAGGCTGAGGTGCAAAGCCATACCCATACATGTGACATTAAGGCCAGGCAATCACAGTTAGCAACTTCAATATTACCCAGAGAACACTCTAAACCCATGTCTCATACACACACATGCCTAGGCAACAGCCAATATGTGGGTAGTACCCTGCATATTAGCCACTGATAGTAACTGTGGAGCAATAGCAGTGGGCTACAGAGGGCATGGCATCCTGTCCATCTGTCCAATATGCACCAACATGCAGGTAGTGCACCTTCCCCATGTTCCCCAATGGAAACCTGCAACACCTGTGGTGCCATCACATGTGACCCACAAAGGCCATATCATACCTGACACAATGCCCTGTATGGAGAGATGCCACTGACACCAGGGAATGCAGTTAGCATTCTGTCAATGTAGGTGCAGGGTAAACCTGCTGCCCATTACCAGTTCCAACCACAGGTGGGCAAGACTGGCACATCTGATGATAATCTGTGTTCACAACATGGGTCAGACACCATAGGTACAGTTCCACATGTCACTACACATGCATGTGGGAGGTGTGCACATCCCAGACATCATCCGTGTCATGGACTAAGGAACACATACATGGCAAGTGATGCACAGCATTGGCCACACACAATAGTCACCCAGGTGACAGGATGGGGGATACAATACCCACCTGTGTGGGCAAATGCAGACACTATAGCCCTGAACCACAATGCAGACCATTGTTATGTGGCCTGATGCCAAGGTATACCCATCGCCTAGCCTGGTACAGCTGTCTGGCAGAGTCAACCACCACACACCCATGTAGACATGCACCCATGCATGTCAGTACTGGCACCCTGTGTGTTTGTGTGTGTGTGTTGTATGGTGCATATATTCACATCCACACTCCCTACAACCCTCATTGGCATACTGAAGCATGCCATCTGATTTCAGACACCTCCCCATACCCTTTACCCATACAACCCCTGTATGACCTGTGTGGTGCATGTGATACCTGCACAGTGATGTGTTCTGTCAATCCCACTACTGATGAGTTGTAATCCTGGCCCTGCCAAGTGTGTGTGTGTGTGTCCCTGTGAGAGTGTGGCTGTGTTGTTGCTGGCACCTGTTCATGCGGACAGGCACATGTACATCACCTACCATATAGCTATCATATCCCTGTTGCAGATGTCACTCACCATCACATATATGTTTTGAGGGCTCCACAACAGGTAACCCATGTGGCACATCCAATAACTGCATATAACTGTAATAGCACTACATAGTCATCAGGGGTGTGATACCCTGCGCTGGTAGGTGTGTGACACAAACATGCTTAAGTTTTACTCTCCCACCCCTCCCTGACTTGTCTTTGCCTCTGTCTGCCTTCCCCACTCCCTCTCTGGTGGATGTGGAGACCTACACCTGCTTTGCTTAGGCAGCAGCATGTGTATTTTAAGTGATGCTCATGATCAGCTGATGGCCTCTGCATGAATTGCAGCCCTCTCCTAGCTGATTGCATGTGGAACAGCTGTGGTAACATTCCCATAGCCAATTGCATGGAAACACACTCCAATATCTAGGAACATTATGTTGGTGTTGGCCCTTTTCATTCACTGTGAGCAGGAATGAGATCTGTTATTTGGCAAACAGCATCTCAAATGGATTGAGTATTTACCTCTAACAACATACACTGTGGAAACAGGACAACACACAGGAGGGGGATGTGCCTAACCTTACTACAGACTGTAAGTGCTGCTATACTGCATTTGGAATAATGTTGGTTTAATAGCATGTGTGTGGATATGGCTGTCCTACATGTCTCAATACTTGCCATGTCAGTTTCATGCTTATGAAGAATCCCCATTTGCAGGGTCATCTGCAGACTCAGCAGTGTGTTGTGCCTTTGGTTTCATGTGTTACCCACGGAGCATCTATCTGTAGACTGCAGAAGGTAGTGTGAGGATTGCAATCTGTAGATGGTGAAAGCCGTGATAGTTACTGACTTCATATCCCTCATAGGACATATGTTGCAACACACCCTGTTACAATAGTAAATGTATCAGCTTATCACAGCAACATGTCAATATTGGCCCTGTGTATGTGCTTCCAGCCACAACTCTGTCAACCTTTGTACATGTGTCGTGCATGAAATGGTGCATATGTGCTGTACACCATAATTAGTGTCATCATATCTGATAACAAGCCAGTGAGATATCAGACTGCTACACATGTTATATACAGTAGGGGTTATATTTGATAACATAACCTGGACAGTCTGTGGATGTTTGTATAGTACTGAGGTTTGTGTACTTATGGTGAACGTCGACAGTGTGTGTATTGTTAATATGTACTTTAGCCTGTGTACAGACTGTGGTAGATGTCATTGTTCTAGGTCCCATCCTATCTGATGTTGCATGCTGCTCCACTGTATGGTACCATATTGCGTACATGTTTGTAGGGCCATACACACACATGTCCCATACCACAGACAGCCATCAGATTAAACTGTGTAGCATCCCAGTATATGTAGGGTCAGTCTGCGAGTGGCACATATGAGGATGGTGTCGAACAGATAGTCCATATACTGTATATTATGCTAGCTTAACATATGTGGCTGTGTTCGCATTGGTTGTGGTTATGCACTTTAACACAGGTGTATCTTACCCTGTGCTGTGACATGCCTGTAGAGCCTGCTATATATGCAGGTACATGTGCACTTCCCCATAGGAGATGTAGGCCAGTTTTGAGCCAGTCTACCTGTAGCCTGCACAGTGCATTGTTACATGCCTAGCAGCTTAGTGTTCTTACCCAGTGAGATGTCATGTGCAGATACTTGCCAGCTGTACTGCTGACGGGCCTCCCTTAACAGTCATGTATGTCAGACAGAGCAGTGGGATGATGTACAGATGTATGTCAATATCTAGTGGGTAGTATGTGCCAATGTCACCCCTGTACCAGTGGTTATTATGTGTCAGGCCAGATGGGGGTATGTGAATAAATAAACTATGTTGGCAAATGTATACCAGTTGTTATGTGTTATACCCATCTACATGGCTGTCTACATCCATATTGTCAGGCATGGTACACATGTTTTGCACTAAGGGGATATGTGTATACCTCTGGACTGTACAGAGTGTGTCAGAATGTCCACATATATTGGTCAATATCTCTGCTGCAGTCCACAGAGGCATTATGTGCTAGCAGCGGTACTTTACTATGATGTCCTTAGGATGTCTGTCAGTAGCCAATGGCACACATGTGATAAGCAGATGTGACCTCCCACACACACCATGTCTGTGAAGACAATCCCAATGACAGTAGCAATAGTCTACTAATATACCTGCTATACATACCTGACATCTCCTTGCATTACGACTTTGGGACTATAGAGACTGGGGTAGGGCTACACTCCATGTCCAGGACATATGGTGGAAATATATGTACATATAATTATCCAGATAGCCATATATATATATATATATATATATATATATATATATATATATATATATATATATATATAAAATTACACATGTGCAGCACTTCCAATTACCACTGTCATGGCAGTCACCTACTATAAATCCCTGTATCATGTGGGCGTGGTCCCTTTCTATTTCCTGTGTGATGAACATCCTTCCTGTGTGTGGGCATCAGTGTTACAGACAGCAGGTAGCAATACCTCTTACAGGAGAACTGGCACACTCAGGCCAGCTACATATTTGTAGGAGGTTCAGGAACTACAGGCAGAGTGTGAGTAGAGTTATGTTATGCTTAGTATAGTACTGGTGTTACATGGTGGGTGTGTGTACATATTAGTTTACCTTGGAATGCACTCTGTCTGCATAGCTCTCAACTGTGGGCCTATCCTCTTGGTGGCCAAAGTTGTACCTATCATGTTTTGTCTGTCCACCACAAAGGTCCTATATTTCACTGGCAGTGTGTGTGTTGAGTTCTATCAGTGCATGGCTACATTCATTTTTGTTTCTAATCTCAATTCCCTGACTAAGGGTATGCTACACACTATCCTCTAACACCAGCAACTTGCTTAGTGTATGGCAACAGTTTTCCACATATGTGCCTGTGTTCCAGCCTCTGTCCTCCACCTACATACCAAGATTTGCACATATAACATGCTGTCGGGAGTTGCTCTGTAGTGGGCTGTGAGTATATCACACTGCCATTGCTGCCATCAGTCCACTGCTGTTGTATCCCCCACACATACAGTGGGGCTGGGGCCATATATGTGTGGGCATCACCTATACAATACATGTGTGCTCTTATGCACTCCAGAGGCCAGTGTATGTAACAGTGGTATATGGCCCTGTATTATTGAGTCTAGGAGCGAAGCACCATAAATGACCTAGGCTGTTACAAAATGTGGGGGTATCAGGGGTGAGCTGCCTTAAGGTATCTGGATGTACAGTACCGTATACTTCCATATATTTACATTACTTACATAAAATGGGTTAATGCAAGCCTACTCCCTCCTGCCATACAGACTGTTCTGTTTGTCAGTGTGCATGTGATGGTGTCAGTTATGCCTTGTTATGTAACAATTACAACCCATTTGGTCACCTTTACCACCTAGTGATTTTGTACAGAGTGTAGATAGAGGCTGCTGAACTGTACACCTGCATTACATACTGTTGATTGTTTGGTATCCTGTGGCCCAGTCTGTCTTCACTATTGTACAATTTGAAGGGCTTGGCCTGGACAGCAAGAGTTATGAACCTTTCCAGATTACTGTATTAGTATAACTGTTTCACAGTTGCATTACTCTGTTTATATGGATATCAGTGTCTGAACAGCTATATGACATGGCATATAGAACTGTTGTTGTCGTTTGTCTTTCGGCTTTTCCCGGTTAGGGGTCGCCACAGCGGAACTCCGGTCCGCTAATGATTGGCAGTTTTTTTTTTATTGTGTTGAGTTGCCAGCCCAACACCCAACCTTCAACAAAGGCACGCCCATTCAACGCATGCCTTTCGAATGCCCACTCGACTGCAGGGAGGACATGCAGACTTCACACAGAAGGCACTCCCTACCCAAGCCAAGAATCGAATGGGAGAACCTCTTGCTGTGAGGCAACAACGCTACCGCTGCACCACCATGGAAGTCTAATAGTACACAATTCAAGGTTTTCCATTTCTGCAAGCCTGTGTGTGGTGTTTTTTCCTATGACCTCTCTGTGGGTATATGTTGCAGGCAACAACTGCCATTTGTATGGGTGGCCCATACAGTGTCCAGTTGTTCAGGTGTTAACTGTAGGCAGAGTGGCTGTTCCATATTGTGTGCACCTTCTACATATGTATCTTACTGTACATATATCTGAGTGTGTATGTGTAGTCACATGTATATATATATATATATATATATATATATATATATATATATATGTATATCTGTATCTGCATATCTGTGTCTCTGTATCCTGGGGATGTTGATAGCTTCCACATTTTAAATTTCGTATGGGAAGCAGACTGTACTGCATGATATATTACCAATACCAGCCTGACATCAAACAGGTGGGATGTAGTACTGTTATCATCATGTGCCCATGTCATGTCAGGTCCTGGTTATGGGATCTGCAACACTTGGTAGTGTATTGCAGGGTGGACGTGTTTGGCTGTGGGGGGGATGCCTATTCGTACAAGATGTATAGTGTGTGGGGCCTCTCAACCCCATTAATGGTGAATGTGGACATATGTGTTTTTGTTAATTTTCCATTGCTATCTACAGATGTATGGCCATATATACCTATGTAGATATATATCTGCTTACATATATATAACTATGTCCGTATATACCTATATAGATATATATCTGTATACAAATATGTAACTTGCTGTGTATATGTAGACATATAGGTGTAGACACATATATTTGCATGTATATATGTTCATATATATTAATATATATGTCTATATTTTTAGGGAAAAAATGTATATATATATATATATATATATATATATATATATATATATATATATATATATATATCTACATATATAGATATGTTTTATCTGTTTAGATATTAATATATTTACATACACATACATATAGATGTTATGAAAGCTGCGGTGGTGCAGAGGTAGCATTGTCACCTCACAGCAAGAGGTTCTCCCATTCGATTCTTGGCTGGAGTGCCTTCTGTGTGGAGTCTGCATGTCCTCCCCATAGTCGAGTAGCATTTGAAAGACATACGTGAATGGGCGTGCCTTCATTGAAGGTTGGGAGTCGAGCTGGCACCTCGGCACCGTAAAAATCTACTGCCAATCATTAGCGGACCGGACTTCCGCTGTGGTGATCCCTAACCGAGAAAAGCCAAAAGAGAAACAAAAACAACATACATCTAGATGTTGGTATACATTCTCTGTACTGTTGCATGACTGGACTGGTGGATATGTTTCTGAAAACAGCAGATTTATTTATTTCTGGTATGGTTCAGTGGTAAATCACTTTGTCTATGGTGTGCAGGGTCCTGGGCTCGAGCCTTGCAAGAGCTCTTTATTTTGTTGCTGGACAGAACACAGCCCATTGTATACAGAGTGATTAAGTCACTTTAAAGCAGTTGTAAGTGGGTTTGCATGGAGGTAAGCACTGCTAGCTTCCGGTTACAGTTTCTTACACTCAGTTGGCTTCTACATTGCTTAACCAGTGTAGGCATTGATTACCCCCATGCAAACAGGCTTAAACCCATTTACTGCTGCTTAAAAGTGCTTACTCCTGCTTACACCATGCTAATTTCTTTAAAAGAAAAGAAAAATTGGTTAATAAGAAAGTGGTGAAAAAAGGGGCCCAAAGAGGGAAAGCTAGTAGGGAAAATAGCCAGGGATGTACAGGAAGGGTGTAGGGAAGGTCCATAGCTGCCCATTTCTTCTACAGCAACAGCTGTGCATATACACTGAATTTGGAAGTAGATTTTGACACTCAAAACCCTGGGTGGGGGTGAGGACAACAATCATTCATTGTGATGCCAGTTAGAGTGGATTACATGTGTCCAGTGGACACATGTGAGAAATGGACAGCTATGTATGGGGCGAGATTTTTTTCTGGGACCAGTTTGCCTTTTTTTTCTTTTTCAGGTGAGATTGGGATGTTGGGGAGGGGTAGTACGTATATTTGGGGAGGTAGGTTGGGTAGGTTAATAGACAAGACAAACAAGGTGCATACAAGGCCGGTATATGACACATGTGGGGGGTAAACGCCTTGGACAGAGAGGGTTGTTTGGAAGTCGCAAGCTCATGAACCCCAAAATGGAAACAGTGGGACTGAGGTCCCCACCCATGGGCAGTCACCACTGCACCTTCACCACCCCAAAGGTGGCTGCACTGGGGGCTGGGTAGGAGGAGCAGGCTCACCCTCTAATTTCGCCATGCGTCAAACTGGCGTAGCTGGTCTCAAAATTCCTTGTCAAGCTCACTAGGCACCACAGCCCGGACCTGAGAGCGGGTGTTAGGTACCTCTCCAACCTCGCTTCCAGGGGGGGTGAGCCACATCCCCTGCAGCGGTTCCTTCCAAAGGTGGTGCAGGGTCAATGGAGGAGGAGGTCCCAGGCTGGGCCCCAGATGTGCTGGTGCCTGGTGCCATGTCCAGCTGAGGTGGGAAAGGTGGGTCCACTGGGACCGGCGTTCCCATACGAGCTATGGTGTTGCAGTTTTAAGAAAGATATTAGTTAGTCATAGTCAACAGCATTCAGAATTAGTTATAACAGCATACATAGGTATTCCCAATAACCCAAGACACCAGTTTACAACAGTTGCAAAGCAGGCAGAACACATGCATATATGGGACAACAGTGGCCATTACAACAGCATGCAGGTTTCATTGATGGCAACATGCCACCAATATGGGAGTATTTTAACATGGCATATGCATAGAACCAAATGTGAATATTTATAAACCAATAGGACATATGTCCCAACAAAAGTTTGGAGTGTACACGTACCCACTGAGGAGTGTAATAAGGTTATTGTTGCACATATGAGGGGGGTGAGAGAGAGAGGTCAATTAACTAATATATCCCTGTAGTTTTCACACCTTTCTTAGTCATTGCAGTGATCTGTCCCTTACATGTATTATTACACTACCCAATATCCTTACTTTGTACAATGGTATGTTTGTTCATAGGTTCATAGGTTCATATGTTGATACTAGGCTATCTGCCCTAGGGCATTTATAAGCCTATCCAGAGTGTGTTTGGCTTTCGCCGCCCTTTTAGATTAGTTGACTGTGCCTCTGTATAGTAGGTCACAGAAGATAGCCCTTCTGAGGTTAGTTTACTGTGCCTCTGTCTAGTAGAGACACAGAAGAGATCCCAGGGGTAAACCTACGATCTCCCATACACTCGTCAAGATTTCTCTTGAAGAGGGTCATTGAGGGACTCTGCCTAACATGGATTGGGATTTTGCTCCAGAGTGAGGGGAGCCTCTGAGATATGAATATGTCCCTCCAGCATGTCCTATTTATTTCTGTGCTGCGGTTTAAGTCCCTGGAGCATGTAGCTCTAAGGGATTTGGATTTCTGAGGTGGAGCATGTCCATTAATTCTGGGTTGGACATGGCTTTATACGTCAGGCTCAGATCGCCTCTGAGTAGGCAGTAAGCAACTGAGTAGAGCTGGAGTTTCTTTAGCCTGACTGCATAGGTCATCTGTTTGAGTCCCTTGATCCTCTTGGTGAGGTACTTTTGGGGTCTTTCCAGTTGCTGCAGGTGTCGGGTAAGGTACATCCTAAATGGGGCATTGTATTCAATTATGGGCCTGATGAGTGATGAGTAGAGGGGCACAATGACCTCTCTTGATCTAGATGTGAACCCTTTCATGATAAGGTGGGCTATATAGAAGGTCTTTCTAACCACTTTGGCAACATGATTGTCAAAGGAGATATTGCTATCTGCTTGGGTCCCCAAATTCCTAATTACTTCTTCCGTACTTAATGGATTGCTACCTATGTGGTAATTTGTGGGCACTTTGTTTTTCCCAAAGGGGATGACTATGCACTTTTTGGCATTTAGCTTTAGGCCATGGCTCTGGCACCAGTTATCCGCATCTGTGAGACCCTTTTAGAGGATACTTGTGCCAGTCGGTGAGTCGATTATGGCACCCAGTTTGCAGTCATCTGCGAACTTGGTCAGCCATAGTCCTCCCATGTTAGCCTGTACCTCAGAAAAATATATACCGAACAAGAGAGGTCCCAGGACTGAGCCTTGTGGGATGCCACTTGTAACTGGTTTAGAGTCTGACATGGCACCTGCAATTCTGACCATGTGGGTTCTATCCCTGAGCCAGTTTACAACCCATCTTGTGACATAGGGGTTGATATTTAAGCTGGTGAGCTTATTTATGATGCCCGAGTGGGGTATTGTGTCAAAGGCTTTTGCGAGGTCCAGGTAGGCTGTGTGGACTACCTTCCCTTCAGTTATGGCCTTGGTGACTGTTTCAAAGAAGTCGACCAGGTTCAAGAGGCATGATCTGCCCTTAACAAAGCTGAATTGGGTAGGATCCAGTGTTTGGAGGTTCCCATTGTCTTTGTTTATTGAGTTTCGTGATGATACGCTCCATAGCTTTGCAGACCAGGCTACTCAGGCTTATAGGGCGATAGTTTCCGGGGTCCATTGTGGCACCACCTTTGTGGAGTGGGACCACTGTTGCTGTATGCCATTCCTTGGGTACATATCCTGTAGTAAGGCTGAGATTGAACAGTGACTTTATGTGAGGGTTCAGTTCTTCTTGGAGTTCGTGTAAGATGCAGCCCGGGACACCGTCCGGTCCCATTGATGCTGTGTTTTTTGCTTTGGAGAGGGCAGCTCTCACCTGTGCATCTGTGATGTCAGGGAGGCTACACTCTGTTGGGATAGACATTTGCTCTTTTGGGGGGGGGGGTTTGCACTGAACCTGTCTGCCAGGATGTTGGCAATGTCTGTGGGTTCAGTGTATTTTTTGTCATTTTGAACTAACTCAGAGCATATCTGGGAGTTGCCACCCAGGTTCCTGACATAACTAAAGAAGGCCTTGTGATTATCTTTAGCATCTTGTGCAATTTTTCTTTCAGAGCTGGCCTTAGATGATTTTATGAGGGATCGTAGTTTTTTTGCTAGTACTGATCAGAGATGCCTTCCCTTTTTGGGATTTTGCTCTATCATGTAGTAGCTTCCTCCTTCTGTTGTACAGCATATTTATGGTTGGGGTCCAACAGACAGGTCTCCTGCCTTTGGAGGAATGAGTCTTGGTTTTATTTGGGATAGCACGATCCATGCATTCCTGTAAGTGTCCATAGAAAGCGTTTGTAAAGGATTCTGGGTTTGGGCCATATTTTCCACTGGCCCGGGGGCTTTGAAGGATTCCACCTCGGTTTTGAGAAGTGTGAAGTTTGCTTTTGAGAAGTTCTTCACCGTGGTTTCCTTGGCTGGGGGTGGGGACGGGATATAGATGTCCAGTGAGATTAATTTATGGTCAGATCTTACCAATGAGGAGTATACCTCTGGTATGGAACATAGAGTCCCCATGTTGGTGATGATCAGGTCCAATATGTTTTCCCCTCTTGTGGGAGTGGTGACCAGTTGTTCCATAGCATTTGAGTTTATAAATTCAGGAACCGTTGGGCGAGGGTGTTGGGGCTTGAGTAGTGCTCCCAGTCTATGTTTGGGTAGTTAAAGTCACCCAATATAATGGTGTTTGGAGAGACCTTCATATTCTCCAGTGTTCTCAAGAAAGCCGAGTGGGGTTCCTGAGTTTGGAAGGGTGGTCTGTAGCAAGCTACAAACTGAAAGGCAGTTTTGCCCACTGTTAGTTGCACATGGATGGTCTCCGATGCTTCATGGAGTGCCACTAACCTGGAGTTGTGGGTATCTTTGATTAATATGGATACTCCCCTTCCTTTTGTGGTTTGGTCCGAGTTTTGGGGCCGAAAAGCATGGTATGAGGTATAACCTGGTAGTGCTGGGGTGCTCTCGGGAGCCTTGAACCAGGTTTGTGTTACTGCACAGATATCAATATTCTCCATACTGAGGAGAGCCTCGAGTGCATGCATCTTGAGGTTTAGACTTCTGGCGTTGAGCAGCATTACCATTAGTTTCTTTTTCTTTGTGTTGTTTATGGAGGTGGGTTTGTCTTTTGAGCCTTGCCTAAAAATGGCACTATGGGGGTGGCAAGAGCCTTAGCCAGTATTCGAAAGCCCAGGGCTGACAGGTGCAAGCCATCCCTAGCGAAGCAACGTGGCTTGTTGAGCATGTCATCCCAGGCTGACAGACACTGGATCCCCTTTGAATGACACCAATACTTCAGCCAATTGTTAAAATTGATCATTTTGTCTTTATACTGTGGCATCATTCTTGGTGAGGGTAAGATGCTACTCAAGGTCAGGGTCATACCAGCCTGGGCTACATGATCAGAGAGCTCCTCTATGTCCCTTTTCATGTAGTCCAGGGAGGTACTTCTCAGGTCATTCACACCAGCATGAACAATGATGGAGTCATATTTGTACTTGCTTTTGAGTGACCTGAGTGCTTGTGTTATGTGGCGGATCCTGGCACCCGACAGGCAGCTTACAGTGACCTTCTCCTTGTTCAGCCTGGGGAGTGGGACGTCAGTGTGTCTGACAATAGAGTCCCCTATTACAAGTGTATTAGGTGTGTTGTTTAGCCTTAAGGGCTGTAACTGTGTGGCACACTGACTTTGTGAACTACGTGATACATGGGTATTTTTGTGGGGTAGCGGTTGCTTGGATGTCTGCTTTCGAGGTCTCTGCTGCCTGGGCAGATTTTTATTTAGAGCCTCCAAGTTTATTTAGAGCCTCCGAGTCACTTGGAGATTAGTATATGCGTGGGCTGTGTCATACATATAGTCTACACCTCTTACCTGTTATACCTGTTGAGAAAATCATTGTTAACACTACCTGACAATTTCTACACATGCTCCCAGAGTAGACAAGTATATAAGTGACCTGTGTTGTACTTACAGTCTACACCTCTTACCTGTTATAGCTGTGGAGTAAATCTTTGTTAACACTACCTGACAAATTCTACACATACTCCCAGATTCCATGTTGCTGTTATACACATACCTAACAATCTGTTATTGCACACACTCTGGTCAAGGTGTGTTAGGATGCAGGTATTAATGTGACAAATATTGAGAATTGCTGTCATACACTTTGGGTGAGATGCTGCAATGACAGGTTTGTTTCCATATACATTCTCTTTTTATGTTCAGGTCAGACTATCCATTATATGTCAGTATAAGCTGCCTACATTTCTTGGATCATCACACTGATTTGTCAGGGGAACAGGTTACTGGGCAGCAGATGTGGGCCTTTTATCTGGACATTCTGGACAGATCAGAACAGTTGAGGGGTATGACTATGCATACAGCTTACTACCTGAACATTCTGCCACAGTCTGTACAGTTGATGGTTATGATTATGCTTACAGCGTACTATCTGAACATTCTAGCAAAGTCTGTACAGTTGTGGGGTATGATTATGCCTACAACTTACTACCTCTCCCAGGATTCATACCCTTGCTGTGTGTGGTAAAAATATTACAACTGACATCACAGTACACTGTGCTATCAGGGAACTGGTGTAAAGCATTCCAATGGTTTCTGTCTAAGTCTCCCTCAGTTGTTCTACATGACTGATGTCCTGGGACTTCCAACATTGTTATACTGACCTTCCTACGCATTTTACCTGTGTTCAACAGTGTGGGTAACACTGCTTAATACAAAAGTACTATTTACAGAATGCAACACTACAACAACATATGAAAGCAGGATGTACACAAGCACTCCAGGGGTTATACTTTTATTCACAAGATATTACACCTTTCTTCCATGCAGCCTATATGACAGTCCTCCTGCCATATTGTCTGGTTTATTCAGTACATCCCATACACAATACATTTTTATACTGGTACAACACTTTCAAGAACTGTTAAATACATTTGTTATGACAGTACATGCAGGAATATTACTAACCTGGCTCGCATCACAGCCTTTGCAGCCTAGCAGCATGGGCTCACTGGTTTGCAGCCCGCTCATCTGCAGCTGTCAGAGAAATATAGTGATATTTAGCCATTACCTATCCATAGTGTACACAAGCTAGGCAATCATTATCTATGTAGTAGAATGGGTACTTACTCAGTGCTCAGACATCGGCCATCTGCCTTGCTTCTTGGAACCACTGGTCCAAGAGATCATCCCTCCACCACTTCAGGTCAGCATGGTGATGCCTGACCTGCTCACCAGTCCAGGGGATACCAGTGGCACTAGTGAGGTCATGGGCAAGATTGTCCCAGGCCTCCACTTTATACTGAGAGCCCTGGTACTGGTCCTGCAGTAATCTCTCCTCATGGTGTTTTACCAGGAGCCATACCATGAATCTGGACTCCTGGGTGCCCAGCGCTGTGCTCTAAATTGAGTGCCTTCCCCAACTCCAGCCATTCCGCCTACAGTAGGGAGCTGTAACCAGTTATGAGAATTATTGGTGCCTGTGGGGTTTAAATATGCCTGATTTCCTGCACTTTCCCATTATTTGATGGGTTTTGAAAAGGCTAAGCTATGGACACACCTGCTTACCTAATGTTTGTATTGCTTAAAGGGGCATACCACTGGGCAGATTGAGTTAGCTCTCCTACACATTGCTTACCCCAACTAAGCTGAGCTGTGCAATGCTTAGCGTTGCTTAATATTTATTTTGCATTATATTTTCCTTTTGGCATTGATTTATTATTTGTTACTTGTTATATATGTGTCTGGTATCCATGATTCATGTGTACACACACTGTATGGGGTCCTGGGGACTTCAACACTTTATTACAATAACACCTCACATCTGGCCTTACTGCAGTACTCCAGTTCACATATTTATGTTATGTAGCAGGTTATACAACGTCACACTGTACATAGTTTCCTTTCACATGTTCAGTTTGATTTTCCTATGGTGAGGATTTGTTTGTTGAAACCTCAATCTTGTATACTGCTATGATGGCTTAGTGGTTAAGTACTGTGACTATAGTTTACAGGGTCTTGGGCTCAAGACTTGCAGAGGTTGCTTCTTTTATTGCTGGGTAGAACACAGGCCACTGGATACAGAGTGGTTATGGCACTTTAAAGCAGTTTTAAGCGGGTTTGCATGGGTTTGAGCGGAGCTAAGCAGTACTTATTCCGGTTACAGTTTCTTACACTCAGTTAGCTTCTACTTTGCTTAATCTGTGTAGGCAATGCTTACCCCCGTGCAAATGCACTTAAAAATGCTTACTACTGCTTACATATGCTTGCTACTGCTTATTTGTGCTTAAACCTGCTTACTAATGCCTTACTCATTATGACACTAACACTTCACATGTGCATTTCCTGCAGTACTCCAGTTCATAAATATATGTTTTTAAGTGGGTTTTGCAACAAAAACATTGATTATAATGTGCTTTGTCATGTAAAATAGACTGCGCTGCAGTGGGTCTCGAACCGGGAATGCCTGCTCTTTAGACAAATGCTCTGGCCACCACACTATTGCTGTGCTGCTTCATTTGCATATATCTTCCTTGTTATCCTCTTCAGCCTTTTAAGCTGCTATAACTGTAGTTAAGCAATGGGCACAGCCATGTACCTATGGTTAGCTGTACTCTGATTTAAAAAAATAAATAAAAGGGTTTCTTCTTTTAATTTATATGTACTGTTGCTGTTGTACACATGAGGGACTTTTGGTGGGGATATGAAGATACCTATGAGCGATCTCGCTCATTTTTTAACACCTTCTGCTGTTCTACATTGCAGGGGCATGTTTATTCTGAGACCTCTGCTCAGACACACCCCCTGCACTCATACATGCTCCGTGTAAGCCTGGGAGCTTGGGCAATGCGCCTTCATTATTATACATTGCATGCTGCCGTCCTGCTCCTACATGTGCGCTTCCATGCAGGACTAAGTTAGTCCTGCATGGAAGATTAGTGAATCCGGGGGGGGGGGGGTTCTTAACTTCTTACGTGATTTAAAATAGATTGCCAGGGAAGACCTAGGCAGGGAATGAGATATAGGTGTCCTTCAAGCATGTAACCTCCATGCCCCCCCAAAAATAATTGTATATTATATGCAGTAATATTTCTGATTTGTGTATCACTTGTGAGTTGTTGAAAAAAAGCTACTTCTACAGCATTTATACTGTCTGTAATTGCTTTGCTTTATTCACTGTAGTAAGGAATTCACTCATTCTTTAATAGACCTGAGGCAATGCTACTCAATGCTAGAAATCTAAATCTCAAAATGCACTCCCTCGAAGCACTCCTTAAAATGGAGAACATTGATATCTGTGCAGTGACTGAGACCTGGTTCAAGGCTCCAGAGAGCACCCCTGTATTACCAGGCTATAACTCATACCACACTTTTCTGCCATCTAACCTGGACCGGAACACCTAAGGTGGAGGTGTGTTCATATTCATTAAGGATATCCACACATCCAGGCTAGTTGCTCTGCATAATGCATCCAAGGTTATCCAAGTGCAACTAACTCTGGGCAAAAATGCAATCCAAATTGTAGCTTGCTACAGAAGCCCCCACCATGCCTCATGATTCCCATTGCTCTTTTCTTGATATACTGGAAAATATTAGGGTTCAGCCAAACACCCTAATAATGGGCGATTTCAACTACCCCACCTTTAACTGGGAAAACTACTCATGTACCAACTCCTTAGCTCAATGCTTTCTGGAATTCATAAATTCCAATGCCCTGGATCAACGTATCCACACCCCCATCAGGAGCAACAATATCCTAGACCTAGTCATTACCAACATGAGTTCCACGCCTGAAGTCAACTCCTCGTTGGTCAGATCCAACCATAAGCTAATCACCCTAGATATCCACATCCTGCCCCCGCCCCCCATTAAAGAAACCATGGTAAAAAATTTCTCCAAAGCCAACTTCATGCTTCTTAAGACAGAAGTGGTGAACTTCATGACACCCATGCAGATGGACATACAGTTACGACTGCTGAATCCTACACAAGTGCACTCTATAAGCACTTACACAAGTGCATGGATCGTGCTATCCCAAACAGATCCAAGATGCCGCCCTCCAAAAAATGGAAGCCAATCTGGTGGTTCCCTGCCATAAACAAACTCTACAACAGAAGGAAGAAACTGTTGCAAAAGAGAATAAAATCCCATGAGTGAAGGAGCTCCCTGGTCAGCTTCAGTAAGAAGCTGAGATCCCTTATAAGATCCTGCATGATCAGTTGTTTTTATATTGGCATGCTAGTGCTGATGCATTCATATGTTTGATGAACAAGCTTGGCCATCAAGGAACTTGATGCTCAGGATACTATGTTGGAACTTGTAGGTGGTCATATATTCATCCATTTCCTTCTTGAATGTAGGGATTGATGGGCTGAGATTATTGAGAGGATTTTATGTCTTTGGAATATGAGGTTGAGATATGAGAGACTAGTTGGAATAATGGTTAAAGTCTTCCTCTTCCAAGCACAAGATACAAAGTTCGATCCTGACCTCCAGCAATACCTGTTGGAGTTGGCATGTTCTGTTCTCCTTATGTCTCTGTGGGGTTCCTTCTGAAAAACATGCTGAGTGTTTCCACTTCATACTCACCAAAGTATGGAGCTGTCTATAGCAGCAGAGACTCTACATGATGCCCTGTAGGGGTAAGAGTTGCATAAACCAACCACATTGGGCATCTACTGTGGTGTGCAGTATCCTCATTATAGAAGAACATGGATCACAGATTGCACACTGTTGCAGGGCTAGCCACTTGATGATGTAAAAAAATATGGCTATAAGTGATTCAGTCATGTTGACTAATGCTGCCAAATGAACATTACTCCTACCTACATGAGGGACTTAATTAGTGGGAGAGTGTAGTATAGTGGCCCAGCTTGGGTTACCTGGGATAGCTCTGTTGAGTGAAATCTGGATGTAAAACCAATCAACTGATAAACATAAACTAAGAATTGCTGTACTCAATGACAGGATGGAACTTGTAACTGGGTGGCATGGTAGTTAGGAGGAGGCTAGACATCCTGTGTATCCAGGAGATAAGATGGAAGAGCACTGTAGCAAAGCCACTTTGACTAGGAACTAGAATCTATTAATCAGGAGGAGGACAGCCTGGTGGGAGAATTGTGGTAAGGGAGAGGCTTCAAAGGACAGTAAGGGATGTCATCAGAATTAGTGACAGACTCATGGTAATCTGACTCCATCCTAATGATAGGACAGTTTACATAATTTCAACGTATGACCCACAGCAGTATTGAGATTGTGAGTAGCAGTTAGACAAAGCACAACAACAGAAATTGGTGTTGATAATTGATGCTGATAATGGATGACCTGAATGCATATATCAGAAGAGATGGAACAGCATATGACAACTGCCTGAACCCACATGGGTGGGGCAACAGGAATAAAGAAGACGAGGCCATTCTAAACTTCTGTCTGGCAAATGGCTTGATAGTAACCCACACATAATTCAGAAAAAGAGTCAGACACAAGATCACATACAAAAGTGGTCAACATGCTACTCAGGTAGACTGCTTAGTAAGGAAAAGGGCACTGAGGTAGAATCAGTGATTGCAGTCACAACAAGTGAAACAGTCAGCCCACAGCATAAAGTGCCAGTTGCCACAACCAGTTGCAAGCAGTGGTCAGAGAAGTCTCTAACATCAACAGAGACCAAGCTGAAGACCTGGAAAATATCTGGAAAAAAAACACAACAGTTTGAGGTATTACTCAGGGCTCTAACTCCTCATGAAGAAGAGGAAGGAGGTGGATTTAAAGAAGAATGGCAGCACCTCAGAACAGCATGTGTGAGGATTACAGAACAGATATGAGTCTGAGCCAGGTATGGAAATAAAGTACATAAGGAAAGCTGGTGGTAGAATGTAGAAGTCCAAGAAGTCATCAAAAGAAAGAAGGCATGCAGGAAAAAGGGGGAGATAGAAGTGATGGGCCAGGCTAGTAAGGAATACTGTCTGGCTAACAGAGGCTAAGAAAGAAGTTGCAATAGCAAAGAACAAAGCATCAGAGGGACTCTTCTAGCTTCTGGAAAGTAAGTCAGTAGATGGCACAAAGAAACTATATCAAGTTGCAAGGCAAATCCAGAAAGATAAAGAAGATAGTCAGACACTCTTCATAAGGGATGCCAGCAACAACCTTCTAACTATTCCACAGGACATCAAAGGGAGATGGAAGGAGTACTGTCAGCAGCTTCTGAATGAAGAAAACCCCACAGAAGCTGTACTGTCCCAGACACAGCCCACAGTGAGAGAAGCAGAGGAGCCTAATCCAGAAGAAGTAAGAAGAACCCTAAGGAAAATGATGTCAGGGAAAGCAGCAGGGTCAGGTGAGGTCACAGCAGCTATGATAAAGATGATGGGTGAGATAGAGGATAAAAGGCTCTTGAAGGTACTAAAAGCAGTGTGCAGAGAAAGGCGTATCCCAGGTGACTAGAGAATAAGCAGACTAGCGCCAGTGTTTAAAAATAAAGGGAACATACACAACTGTGGGCAGTATAGAAGTATCATACTCTTGTCACATTGCATGAATGTTCTGGAGAGGGTGACTGATAAAAGAATATGCAGAGTAGTAGAAAGTAAGATGGGAGATGTGCAGTTTGGATGCAGCACAACTGAGCTGATATTTGCAGAGATGTTTGAGAAGTAGCTAGAGATGAGGAAAGAGTCCAACTTGGAATTTCTAGACTGGTAGAAAGCATATGACAAGGCCCCAAAAAAGCTGATTTGGGCAGTCCTGCAGTGGCTTGAAGTCCCACAAACACTGGTAGAACATTTGCAAGCTATGTACAAAGACCTAATGACTCAAGTACGAACAGTGTTCAGTCTCACAGAGGCATTCTTAGTGGGAGTGGGTGTGCACCTCGATTCATCTCTGAGCCCACTGCTGTTCATACTGGTGATGGACTACATTAGCAAACAGGTTAGAGGGGACAAATCAACAAAGTTGCTGTATGCAGATGATGTGACATTACAGGCAAACTCTGAGCAAGAACTTCAGCAAAGGATACGGGATGGAATGCAAAACTGAAGGCATATGGAATGAACAGATAAGACAGTTGTAATGGCAACAAATGGTGGAATTCAGAAGAAGCTGAGAATTGAGATAGAAGGGAAGATAATGGAACAGATTAATAGCTCCAAGTATCTAGGAGGGGTGGTTGAGGAGAAGGGAAGTCTGAATGAGGAGGTCAAAGCTAGAAACAGAGGGGGCTGCAGCCAACTGACACAGAGTGTCAGGTGTAGTATATGACAGAAGAATGCCAAATAAACTGAAAAGTAAGGTGTACAAAACAGTGGTGCGACCAGTACTACTGTATGGTACAGAAACCTGGGCAGTAAAGGCAGAGCAGTCAAGCAAGCTAGGGGTGATGGAGATGAAGTGCCTGACACAGATGGTAGGGTGCCCACTATGGGACTGACACAGAAATGAGGACATAAGACCAGAAGTCAAAGGAGCGTCAATTACAGAAAAGGTCAAAGAGAACATATTACTGTGGTTCAAGCACATGTGCAGAAAAGCAGAAGACAATCTGGTGAAGACGATATGGGACAGACAGGAAGAAGGCAAGAGGAAACAAGGGTGTCCAACAAAGAGGCAGATGGATTATGTGAAAGAAGACCTATGACAGTCAGGCATGAGTGTTAAAGAAAGAAGGAGAGTGTTACTGAATAGAGAGAGATGGCCACAGTTAACACAACACCTTGACCCTGTGTAGAACATGGGAAAAGGTGGTTGATGATAATGATGATGTCATATTTCATGTTATGGTTGATAGGAACTTTTGTTGTGGCTAAGTATCATCATCCTCTCCTATTCAGTTCACTGGGAAGGAAGGAGGATGCTGAATGCATTGTGGATATCACCACCTGTTTCTAGGAAAATAGATTGCAGATAAATGTGTATTAAGTTACTCCTGGTTCAAGGATTAATCATAAAAAAGCAAACATCATGGGTAGGGTCACCTCTGTCCAAGTTGGTACTAGATGTTTTATACCTTCTACTACACTGAAACATATAAGTGATCAAAATGATGTTGCCAGTAGGATAATACTATAGTTCATTATGTATAATTTTTCCTTTTATATGTTAATTAATAAATTGCAGACATTTTCATTGTAGTGTTAACATGAATATTTCTATTTAACTTTACTAAATCCAAGATGCAGCCTTTGCCGTCTGGATTTCATAAAGTATAGCTTTACTAGATGTTTCATTCTGAGCAATCTGCATAATAAAGAGATGAGCAAAATGATGCTACCTGCATGAGCAGGTGTTGCAGTGTATCTGTAAGCTACATGTATATGATGTTTAAATTAGTGTGTACATTGTCATTCTTTGATCTTCTCATCTTTATTGGGCTCTGAGAAGAAATATCTTGAACTTTTGGAGCAATACATGGGTTCAGAAAAGTAATGCTGGCAAAACAGTGATACATTTTTGGCTAGTACTCCTCTCCATAAAAAAGTAAAATGGTTATGTAGAAGAACTGTATATGTTGAAATAGTCATTTAATGCCAGGTTGAAATAGGTTCATAGGTGTGCACTAGGATAATGGCCCTGGAGCCTTTACAAGTCTAGCCCATAAGATTACCCTGGCATCATGCCACAAGACCTTAATTCCCAGTGCCTCTGTCGAGTAGAGCCACTGGAGTGATCCCTGGGTGAATTTTCTATTTCCCATCCACTCATCAAGATTTCTCTTGAAGAGGGACAGTGAGGTGCTCTGTTTGACATGTATGGGAAGTCTATTTCATAGCATGGGTAGTCTCTGGGTTATAAACCTGCCCATCCAGCATGCTCTGTTGATTGTGGTAATGCTAACAGAACTGGGTCAGGCATGACTTTGTAAGTCAAGCAGAGATTGCCTCTAAGTAGGCGATATGAGACAGAGAATAGTTGGAGTTTTCTGAGTCTGTCCATATAGGACAAGTGTTTAAGCCTAGGATCCTCTTTGTGAGGTACTTTTGCACCTTCTCCAGTTGTTGCAGGTGTCTAGTGAGGTACATGCCAAATGAGGCATTGTACTCGATGATTGGCCTAATGAGGGAAGAGTAGAGGGGGACAATGACCTCTTTCTTCCTGGATGCAAAACCCTTAGTAATGAGATATGCCACATAGAAGGACTTTCTGACCACAGTGGCAATGTGGTGGTCAAAAGAGAGGTTGCCGTTAGCCTGTGTTTCCAGATCTCTTCTAACACCTTCTTTGTTCAGTGGACTACCATCAATGTGGTAATTCATGGGAACTGAGTTTTTCCCAAAGGGGATGACGACACATTTTTTGGCATTGAGCTTAAGACCATGGTTCTGATACCAGTCGTTGGTCTCAGTGAGGCATTTCTGTAGGATGTCAACATCACTTCCAGAGTTAATAATAGCTCCTAACTTGCAATCGTTTTCGAAATTTGTCAGCCAGAGTCCCTTTGTGTTGGCCTTGACTTCAGGGAAGTAGATACCAAACAGGAGAAGACCCAGGATCAAACCCTGTGGGACTCCACTCATGACTGGTCAGCAGTCTGACTTGGAGTCAGCTACTTTCACACTGTGGGTTCTGTCGAGCCAGTTTGCAACCCACCTAGTGATATAGGGGTTGATGCCTAGCTTAATGAGCTTTTCTATGATTCCTGAGTGAGGAATGGTATCAAAGGCCTTGGCCAGATCAAGGTAGGCTGTATGAACCACCTTGCCTTTATCCACACCTCTGGTGACTGACTCAAAGAAGTTGACCAGGTTGAGCATGCATGATCTACCCTTCACAAAATCAAACTGTGTGGGATCCAGAGTTTGGAGATTCCATATATCCTTGTTTATTAGGTCCATGATGATGCATTCCATAGCTTTGCATATCAGACTCATCAAGCTAATGGGGCGATAGATCCCATGGTCTAGTCATTCCTCCTTTGTCGAGAAGGATGACTGTAGCAGTGTGCCATTCAGTAGGGACAAAGCCTGAGGTGAGGCTATTATTGAACAGGGCACACAGGTGAGGTGCCAGTTCACTCTGTAATTTATGTAGAACACTGTCAGGAATATTGTCAGGTCCCATAGAAGTTGCATTCCTGGCCTTGAACGGTGCTGTTTTAACCTGTGCAGCAGTAATACTGGGTGCCTGGCAATCTACTGGTATTGTGATTGGTCCCTTGGGGGGGTAAAGTCGGCACTGAATCTGTCGGCTAGTATATTGGCAATATCTGTTGGCTCGGTATAGGAGGTACCATTGTGCAGTAGCTCAGAGCAAATCTGGGTAGTACCGTGGAGATTCTTTACATAACTATAGAAGGCCTTGTGGTTGTCTTTACTATCTGCTGCAATTCTGTTTTCATAGCTAGCTTTAGAGGATTTGATGAGGGATCTCAACATTTTGTTGAGGCTGATAAGGGAGTTTTTTCAGTCTTGGGAATTCACTTTATTCTGCATCAGTTTCTTCCTTCTGTTGTAGAGTTTGTTTATGGCAGGGGACCACCAGATTGGCTTCCTCTGTTTGGAGGAGATTGTCTTGGTTCTATTGGGTATGGCAAGATCCATGCATTTGTGGTGGTGTTCATACATTGCATTGGTGTATGATTTGGCAGTCATGCAACTATTCTCCATTTTCATGGGTGCTGTGAAGTTAGCCACCTCTATTTTTAGGAGCCCAAAGTTAGTTTTAGAGAAATTTTTCATGCTGATTACCTTTGCGGTGGGTGGGGGGGGGATTTCCAAGGTGATTAGTTTGTGGTCGGATCTAACCAGGGAGGAGTTGACTACTGGTATAGAGCAACGGTCTCCTATGTTAGTAATGACCGAATCAAGGATGTTGTCACCTCTAGTGGGGGTAAGAACGAGCTGGTCCAGGGCATTGAAATGAATGAATTCCAGGAAATGTTGGGCAAGTGTATTGGTACATGAGTAGTTTTCCCAGTTAATGGAGGGATAGTTGAAGTTGCCCAGTATGAGAGTGTTAGGTTGAACCTTAATATTCACCAGGGTGCTTAGGAATGTGGAGTGTGAGTCTTGGGACATGGTTGGAGACTTATAGCAGGCTACAACCTGAATCGCTGTCTTACCCAATGTTAGCTGCACTTGAAGTATCACTGATGTGTTATGTTGGGCTACCAGTCTGGAGGTGTGTGCATCCTTTATGACTATGGAAACTCATCTGCCTTTGGAGCTTCAGTCCACGTTCTGGGGCTGAAAGGTGTGGAATGAGTTATAGCCTGGTAGTGCAGGGGTGCTTTATGCTGCTTTGAACCAGGTCTCTGTTACAGCACAAATGTCGATGTTTTCCATTTTAAGGAGTGCTTTGAGTGAGTGCATTTTGAGATTTAGACTTCTAGCGTTGAGAAGCATGACCCTCAGATTGCATTTGTTTGCAGCTGTTACGGTGGTAATTTGGTGTTTGGAACACCATCTAAAAAAGGCACTCTAGGGGTGGCAAGAGCCTTGGCAAGTATCTGGAAGCCCAGGGGTGACAGATGCAGGCCATGTCTGGCAAAGCATCGAGATCTGTCAATCATGTCATCCAAGGCAGACAGATACCACACACTTAGCCAATTGTTGAAGTCAATTATTTTCTGCTTGTACTGTGGTATCATTCTGGGTGATGGTAAGATGCTGCTCAGGGCTAGGGTCATACTCATCTGGGCTACATAATCCGGGAGCTCCTCCATGTCTCTTTTCATGTAGTCCAGGGAGGTATGTCTCAGGTCATTCACATCCACATGTACAATGACAGAGTCATATTTGTACCTGTTGTTGAGGGACATGAGTGCGTGCATTATGTGGTGGATCCTGGCACCTGACAGGCAGCTGACTGTCATTTTCTCCATATTCAACCTAGTGAGTGAGACATCAGTGTGCCTCACTATCGAGTCACCTATGACTAGTGTGTTGGGCATGCTGCTTTGTCTTAGGGGCTTTGGTTGAGTGGCACACTGTTTAGGAGAGTTATGTGTCGCGTGATTAGTGTTGTGTTGTGGTGGTTGAGTGCGTGTCTGCCTTGGAGGTCTCTGCTGTTTGGGTAGATTTTTCTTGAGAGCCTTCACAAAAGTGGGTGTGTTGTTTGTGTTTTTATGTGAAGGCAGTGCTGGTGTGTGTTCTGGAGGGTTATGTGTACCATGTGGTGTGGTGCAAGTGTTGACCTTCTCCTCTTGACCAGCTATTCCGGTCTTGGCTGGAGAGTGTGTAGCTACCAACTTGGATGTATAAGTGCATCTCTTACAAGTCTGAGTGTTAGGAGCTAAGAGGAGAAGGTTGTCAGTGTACATGAGGCAGTTGCTACATTGCCTCAGGATGCCCAAGTTCACCAGGTTACTAGGGGAAAGAACAGGGAACTGACCTGTCGACATGCTTGGAGGGGTGTGCATTAGTAATAAGTACTGCAGCTGTTTCCTTGTAGAACATTTAGGGCTGGTATGTTTATCATGTAAAGTTATAGCTTAGAAAGGACATCCAATGTATGAATATACTCTGTATATTTTCCTTCTTTGGGGCATCCCTATTCACTACACCATGTGGTTGTGACAGAAGACTAGGAGCGACAATGTTCTAAGGTTCCATTAGTGCCTTTTAAGAAAAATGAAGAAGGCTGTATGGTATTCGGCTTGAACTGTTATGAAGTTACTTAGGACTATACATCTCAACTATCCATTATTTCCAGGAATGTCATTGACTATGCATCAACATTTTGCTTCGTTTTAAAATATGATTTTAGGACAAACAAGGGAGAAGTGCAGTTATGAGCACCTGTGCTTTTGGAGTGTGTCCTTAACTGCTTCAACTTTTGCCACTGAGACTTGCTGTGCAGAACATCATAGATACTTACTAAGCATGCAGTGCAAGAAACCACTTAGGAGTCGTATTGAATTGCACAACATCACACTCTGGTTAGGCGACTTGATGAGAATCACCCAGTAGACAAATGGAGGCTGAAAGACTCAAATTTTGAGCTGTTGAAGATAATTGTTAACAGCTTATCAGTTATTATTTATAATTTATTCATTATATTATCATTTATAATATGAATTATATATTAATATAATATATATATATTAATTAAATATGAGTTATTATTCAGTGCAAACTGCCAGTCATGAATGAGACAACTTCTATTGATATGGAAATGTATTATACTCACTAAATAAAGGAAATGGTATCACAAGGCTTATATATCTGTATTGTTGGTTTTCTTATTGCAGTTATTATCATCAGCATTATTATTTATTTCATGTGTTGAATCTCATAAAGAAATTCAAAATGTGTCTCCCCTTCACAAACAAAAACTTATATTTTGGGAACTGCACATAGTGGTTTAAAAGTCTTTGTAATCAAATATTGGGACTCGCAATGCTGAGTCCTGGCATGCCAAAAAAGATAGGGCAGAATATATAGGAGAAATGTGAATGTTGAACATTGCTTTTCTCTTTAAAACTTCTTTTATTTTTGCAGGGGGGGGCATGACTCGCTGCACCCCTTATTTGAGGACACCCCCTGAACTTATATCAGCTGTAAGATCACTATACCTTGGAGAAAAAAAGAGTATTGCAAGAGAAGGCAAATTTGGACTTAATGCATGTAGGTCTGGATTTTTAGTCATCCAGTTTCCATATTATGGGACTCTGCAAGTTCCAACATTTCAAATGGTTACCATTAAAAAAAAACAAAGACTTGTCATTCCTTTGATTAATGAACTCATATATTTATATTATTTACTTTACTACAGCTGCTGTTATTATTGTAATACACAGAGAACACCGATTATCCTAAGAAATCTTTAAAAAAGATGACACGGTTATACACCTCACTGATATCAAAGAGGTGTAAGGCAAGTTTTGTAGCAAATATAATACCACAATTATTTTCTTATTTTAATAAAAACATAACTTTGTTAAGTACCTTTCTGACATAAGAAAGGTGTTTAACAAACTTTTGTTAAGTGCATTTAGTACTGTTAAGTACTGGTATTGCACTAAAGAATTAATAGCAGTCAATATAGAACAGCATCTAAAACATTTTCAAAACTTCAAATGATGCAGTAAAGTCAATTGCTACAAAACTGTGGCAGAATGGAGTATCTAAAAACTTTGAAAGTCATTTGTTCTGCAGAGGGACACAAAGCTTCTGGCCACTGTCTGTGTGGCAATACTAAGTGTTTTATAGCTTAAAACACTTCATGCTCCTCTACTTTTTTCTATTTACTAGTAATACATTAAATAGCAGCTAAAGTTCCATTATGATTGCATCTCTCTGATGATAATTCACATGTTATGTGCTCTTGATATGTCGGTATTCATCTATTGAGCTTGCTTTGCACAACTATAGAGGTGAATTTCATGACAACCATGTCTCAAACACATAACAAGCTGGTTATGATCAGAGACCCAACCATAATCATCTATATTGTGCATTTTCAGAACTATTATGCATTAACCTCATTCTAGAGCATAGACAGTAGATGCCACAGAACAACTGTGGGAAGCTAAAACAGCTTTGGAAACCGTAAAACAATATGTGATTCCACAGAGCATAGGAAGACAAAACTGCTTAGAGGTTTTTGTAGCTGCTATTGAGTCAGAAATGCACTTCGCTCATACCTCTCAACCTCTAAGGCCAAGAAATCTGGACAAAGCCATATATAATGGGGGGACAAAGGCCCAAAAATAGGGACAGTTTTTAAATATTGCTCTTACAAACTTAGAAAGTTGATAGAATAACAGATTATGAATTAGCATGTATTTTCTGAAGAGTATGAAGTCTGTAACTCAAATGCCTGTCATCAGGAGTGCCTTAGGTCAACTGGTGCCCTAGGCAAATGAGCTCCACGGCGCCCCCATCCTGGTCTACCTACACCAAATAAACACTGAAAAAGCACCCCTGTTAGAGCTGTGTCCTAGGCTGCTGCCTAGTTGGCCTATGCATAAGGGCGGCTATGCCTGTCATTATTTTTTTACTTTAATCCTCAGTGATTTGGCAGAAAACCAAAATTTTATGAGGAACAGACTAAAAACATGAGTCTGGACATTCTGTGAAAATCTATACAGTTGAGAGGTATGTTACTTTGCTTCTGGTTGTTATCTGGGCAGCAGCACTAAGTGTTTCAAGTATTTCAAAACTGTAAACCACTTCTTGCACCTGTACATTTTTACCTCTAACATTTAGTACATCAGGGAAGCCAAAGCTTCATGTACTTTTAAGAATTATGATTGGGTTCTCTCCTTTCATTGCGAACTAGCTTTGGGTTCTCAACATGGATGTCAAAATTCATCTGTCAAGCTTTGTCTCACTTTTGAGGTGAATCTGTGTATTAGACATAACAAAATAGTTATGACTACAGACCTGATCATAATCCTTTATATTTTTATTATTATGAATTCTCTGTGCACTGTATATTACCTTCCCTGTTTATCTGATAAGCTAGTGACATACCATTTCACTATTTCTTTTTCTTACTAAGTGGTCAGACTGAATTGCAGTAAAACAATTTTTTGTCTGCTTCATCCTGTAACACCTGTTCCCCAGTATAAAACTGCAAATGCTGTCTCTGATGCTAATGTGCATTGCCTATAGCCACATCTGTATGAAATCACCTCCACCTTGGTATTTTCAGTCACAAACGTGAAAAGGTAATGTTACTATTTTCAAAGAATTTTAGAGTGATATGCAATGCACCTTCTACATAAGACATTTTACAGCCAATTTGAAGATCTCTTGACAGACACCACAATGTAGTTAACACCCTATCTGTCTCGGCACATTTTCATGAAGATCCTTTATGTCCTAACAAGATCATTTTTATACTTAGTGAGACATAGAAATATACTGCACAACTTTTGTTCTAGCATCTATGGTCTACACCCTTTTCTTATGCCAGAGAGGCAGTATTTTTTTGTTATTAGTATCTCTTTTCAAACACTGTAGTATAATTTCAGTGGGATAAATTAGTGAAATGATAGTTTTCAGCCATATAAACAAGTAATAAGTCAAGTTTACTTTTATTTTTCAAGATCCTCTGCTCTCCTCACACACATACTCTTCACCCACAGTAATTCAGCTGGGAGTGGCATGTATTTTAAAGAGCCCTGTCATCAGTTAAGTCAGTTATCACTATTATAATAAGTCATTAAGTATTCTTCTGGGAATGAAACAAAGGGCCTCACTTACCCATTAGAAATGACACTATTTCAAAGGGCTTTCCTCTGCAGTCAAAGCTGTATTCCCTAGCCTGCTCTATTAGTAAGTATTCAGGTGGGAATGGCACAGAGAACTTCAAATGTATTCCCCCCACACAAGCTTATTCTGCTGGGACTGGCACAGAGTGTTTTAAAAGCAATATCCTGTCATTCAAAGTTGCCTCCAGCTCATAATAACACTAATGACTTGATAATTAAGGCAGAGAACCTGATGTTTTTTCTATTTTAACTGAAAAAAAAATGGCAACCCAGAAGACATTAATGCAGGGCAAAATAACATTTCAAATTATTCATTGAACTGAGTCTGTATTACCTTTTAACTGGTTTACCTGCTGAATCTGCTGATGAGATGTATAAAACATAAGTGCCAAATAATGACACCTGCAGAGAATGTTGACTTGAATTATTAGTGCAGAATAGACAAGGTGAGAGTATAAATTCAGTGTCCAGTGCCATGTCTAAGGGTTGCTGAGAATTTTAGAACCTGCAGCAGTGTGAAGAATTTATCCAGTTTACGTTCACTTATACTTGGTCTAAACAGGTCAGGATGTCATATTCTCTCATGTATAAAAATACTGCCATTTTGGTTTAGGTGAAATGAAAGGTGAAAATTTAATCTTGTAAAGCTTAGCTGATATATATATATATATATATATATATATATATATATATATATATATATATATATATATAGCATTACCAAGACAATTCAAACATAGTAAATGTTTCAAAACAAAACAAATGTCTCAATTATTAAAAATAATGATGAGGTTGCCATACGTCTCATTGCCAGTAAGTAATTTGCAAAATTTCTTTGCTTATGACTGAAAAGAATGTTGCATAAATATGCAGATCCGTAACTGTGCATTTCGTTCACTGTTTCTTAAAGTATGCCTCTGACATCGTGAAGATTACAGAATGGTAAATGCATTGACAGTTTGCAGAAAAGCGTTTAATGAGTCCTACAATAGTAATCTACATTAATGAATGTGAATAAGAGTCAAACCACCAGTTTAATAAATAATTGGTTGCAAATGTCACACTTTTGATTTCTTCTGAATCCTGAAACTAACCTATAGACAATCAACCTCATTATAGAACTGATTAACTATAAATTCTAAAGAAGAAATTTTCTAGTTTCAGTCAGGCAGTAAAGCATTCTCTGTACTGTATTTTTCAATTCACATGAATTAAATCTGTTAATGCTTTATTAATTCCAGTCATGTACCTTTTAAAGGTAAAAATTACAAAAATGTCCAAAGATTTCTTATCATTTTGTCTGCATTGATGAAGCACACAGATTGATACCATAATAAACATAGCAGTTTGTGTGCATGCATTCATTGTTTCTCCACTGTCCGCGCGATACTGTATGTTTGTACAATATTTCACTTTTGTAGAAACACAAGATGAATGAAGTGAATTATTTGGATTATTGAGATCAAACTCAGTATAGTCTCTTATCAAAAGCAGACGTATACAGTGTGATAGCTCATAATGACTGTATGGGCCAAGCTGTTTGCTCAGGTTCCATATGTTATATAATATGGTGGTAATTCATGGTAGTGAATGGAGTACATAAACTGATGAGAATAAAATCTATAGATTCATTCTATTAGCAGACCCCCAGGTACACCATTGCAATCTGCTAACAAATTCAAAATGGATATCAATGCCTCATAGGGTCACTTTTCTTCTACATACTCTGATTTACAAGGTGCTAAAACATGGTCACTGCCCCCCTTTAAGCCTGAATGTTCCTTTACAAGGCAGCACTTATGCTCTCAAAAGTACAAAGGACAACAGTTTCAGTCTAGTAAGCCCTCCATTTAAGACTGCTGTAGGAGAGAGAGCATTACCTAGACTGGGACCTGCTACCTGAAACCACCTGCCTACAGACATCAAGAATCTCTGAAACCATTAAAAGCTTCAAAGATGCACTTAATGATCATCTCTTTACTGAATATACCTGCAGCTACTATCATGAATATGGTTAGGTAACTTGTCAGCTGATATCATGAATACTAGAATACATTTAATGAACTTTCCTCAGCCTCTTAATGTGTAATATTATATCCAGATATTTCACATATCTATAGGTGTTATGTATTATATGTATAATTGCACTGGGTTCTATGCACATCTTAAGTTTGCACTTTGTATAATTGTTTTTTTTTTTTCAATGCACTCTAATAGGATCCTTTAATGTTACTATATCTGCATTCAATCTCACTATGTTGTGAATTTTGTTATGTACTCATTTTGCATATATTACTGTTGACTGAAGGACTGTAATATGTTTTCTGCTCTTTGAGGACAGCTCATGGATGAAAAGCATTTATGTCACGTTATCAAAAGATGAAAATACCGAACACTTTTTCATCGGCCCCAAAACATCTAAACATGAAAATATCAAACATTCAGAACAGCAAATTTTTTCCCATGGAAAAAAATTTGCTGCTCCGAAACACATACACACAACACATGCACATCAAACAAACAGCAACCACACACATACACATAAATTCCTACATTTAACACTACACTAAACTAAACATACACTACTATCTACCTACTTACCTTAACTCAAAACCTAACCCTAAGGTCCGTCACTATTGCACACTCACCTAACCCGCGCCCTAACCCTAACTCACTTAAACCGCTCCTAACCCTAAAGTCTGTCACTATCGCACACACTCCTAACCTGCGCCCTAACCCTAACTCACTTAACCAGCCCCTAACCCTAACAGACAAACAATCATATACGTACCTGAACCCAACCCGTAACTTTCCACCACACTGCTAAGAATAGCAAAGCCACAGAAACGGCCAAGCGAATTCTTCACTATTCTTAGTGTTCGCTGAATAGTGTTCGATATCAGAACATTTGAAGTTTTAATACTTCAATGTTCTGATATAGACCCAATGAAAAGGGTCACTAGACCAATCCACTTACCTGTTGAACAAACAGTAACTAAATAATTAATGCATTAATTAATTTATAAATTACCCACATCCCTGCCATCATGGAGTGCTGATGGAAAATGTCATTGCTTCAAGAAAGACATTATGTGGAACTTTATTTTTCATACCATGCTGTTGTATCTCAACAGTGATGGGTACACATGTTGTATATACTGTAGGTCTTCTGACAGTGAATCTTATATGCAATGCAACTACAGGTATGTGAGATTATAAAGACCAGTCATCTATCAATGCTTGCTGTCATTTTTATGTTAATTACTGTCTAATTTACTGGTGCTTGCATGGCTGATTCATAACATGCTGCAGTCAGACAATGGAAAGCTTTTCCCCTGAAGTGATGGTCACTCTCGAACAGACAGCATATTCACATGGCTTGCAAGTGGTTAGGTGTGGTGAAGAGAATGTCATGAGAGGACAAATGAGACAGTACATCAAACACAATCTGAAATTAGTAGGCTGTATCATTACCATATGTAAGTTTAAAGGAGGTCAAGCAAAACATAGTGTAAGAGCAAGCAATGTTGTTTAAATGGAGAGGAGGAAAATTGATCATTATTCTCAGAGAAAAACAATGAGTGAGGAGAGAATCTTTTGTGTCATGCTATATGGGATTGGGCTTGACACAGAGGATTGTTGGATGAGGACATGCAGACATCATCAGGCATTGTTGTATTCAAGTTTGATGATATTGCATTATAGGTCATAGACAGTTGTCCATGTAGACTTGACAGTGTTTTATCATGATCTTTGGTATCACTGTCTGGGATGATGATGATGATGATGTTTACCTTGTAGCTCAAACATCTGCCCTTAGATTATGAATATGTTTTCGGTCAGGAAAGTAAAATAATTAGAAGTAGATGTATCCTGGCTTAATGTACTTGTGAGAAGCCTTGGATCTTAGACACTTTGGATGAGGGCACACTGCTGATAGCTAGTGCATAACAAACTATGGTTGGGAGCCCTCTCATTCTTGTAGGAATAAAGTGCTGTGGTTGATTGATCACAGTGCAACACAGGAAGCTTCAGACACTGAGCGTGATGCACCTACTTTCATGTCCTAAGGTGCTGTTCTATGACTTGACATAAGCACAGCAACTGCACACTGTATCCATGTCCTAAGAAGCTGCCCCGTGACGTGACATAAACACAGCACTGCACACTGCATCCATATCCTAAGAAGCTGTCCTGTGACTAGACATAAACACAGTACTGCACACTGCATCCATGCCCAAAGATGCTGCCAAATGACTTGACATAAACATAGCACTGCACAGTGCATCCATGTCCTAAGAAGCTGACCCATGACTTGACATAAACACAGTGCTGTATGTCTTGTACCACAGTGCTATGCTGGATTTTGGTAGCATTGGACAGGGTGTAGATCAGGCCCTGTTTACAGAAACCACTGAAGTGAGACATAAGTGTACATTGGAATTGTTAAGGATCACGTAAAGATAAGTACTCATGATGTGGGCACAAGGAAGAACTTTTTATAAAGGAGTACAGATGGATGAGGCACTGACAGTAAACTGCCTGTCACTGTCCCCAAATCTAGTGGGCAATCTGTAGTGACTTACAGGCAGGAGGCTGTGGTATTGGTGATGGGAATTAGATGTATGGCTTTGGGAACATTGTTTTCTCTGTGACCTCTTCCCTAGTCAGCTCCACTACTGGCATATCTGTGTAGAAGACAGTAGCACTGCCACCATGCAGAATTAAGTACTGAGAGCTGTCACGTATGTATTTACCATGGTGCTGGGCAGCTCCAATCCATGTCAGAAAGCAGCAGTAACAGAAAGATCATATGTTGTGCTCAAAAAAACTGCCATCATGCATTACACTGTAGCACTGTAGAGATGCAGTAATGCACATTTCCAGGAATGAGGTGACTCCCTGACTGCACTTTAGTTCTACACTTGCAGAATTTGGTAGGCTGAATGAACTGCTTAACTACTACAAGGAGAATAAGCTCGCCATAACAGCTGGTCAAGCATGGAAAATGCACACCTCATCATACAATTTTAATCTTTCCAGATAATAGCTTGTGGCCATAGAGTGATCCAGAGATGTCACCAGGTTAAGGAGAGTTTTCTGTAACCCATACTGTCTTTGCTGCTATTGTAAAGTCATTATACACTGTACATGTATGAAGTGCTAGGATGCAGTGTAATGTAATGAATAATTGCACAAACCTATATGTGTGTGTGTACACACACACACACATATATATATATATATATATATATATGTATATATATATATATATATATATATATATATATATGTGTGTGTGTCATTTATTGTCTTAGACCTCTGAAATGATTTCATGAATTTGTGTATAGTCACTGTGAGTGATAGGTTGCTGGTAGGGTAGGACACCATAAACCCAGAAGTACAAGTCAACTCTAGATGTGTGCAGATCCACAAGTATTGGACCATGTCAGTCTACACGTTTATTTGTGCCAGTCTGTGTTAGGTGTATTATAGAGAGAATGAAATATGTGTCAAGGTCCATGTTGCTTAGTTGCTAAGCTTGTCAGATACAACTTGTTAAATATACAGTCAGGTGTTTTATGGTGTGTCATGTTGTACATTATTTAATCTACAGTCAGAGTGTGCATGTGATAAATACTGCACAACTATGATGTACAGCTGGCTGTCATACACCATATCATATACAACTGGCTATGGGATGTGTGTCACGTGTAGTCTGTTCTTAATATCATCCTCTGAATTATCCCTTCTAGCAATTTGGTTGTCAGTGGGAAGCAGTGGTTTAGCTTCTGTTGCTCTTCTGTTTTTATTTTAACCTGTGCATTACCTCATAGTGTAGTACTACATAGCTGAGGAACAGTTTGCTAACATTGCCCAGTGAGGAATTGAAGGTCTCCCTAGAGGTACCAAAGGATGTGAACCATCCTGTCAGGTAACCAAAGATATGGCCTACTATCCTATATTTGTCAGTGGGCTTTGGTATACCTTTCTGGATCTACTTCAGTAGATAGAACTTTTACAAGATCGAACCACATATGGCCGAGACCATATGTTCAAACTCGTAAAAGTTCGAACACTGAAATAAAAACACAAAACTAAACATCTATAGCTGCACCCCCCAGACCCCCCTTACTTAAATTTACCAACTCCGAGATCACACTACACTGCAGAAATGGGAAATCTTCCCTTTCCGCTCTGTACAGAGATCTTCATTCAGTCCAATCGAACTTTTACAAGTTTGAACATATGGTCTCGGCCATATGTGGTTCGAACTTGTAAACATTAAATTGACTGAAGGGGACTCACCTTTCTATGCCTTTCTTTTGCATGCACTGAAGACTGTGGCTAAGGCCTTTAGCCAGCTAGTACCACCTCTGAAAGAAATAAACTGACAATATTCATATCAGTCAGCTGCACGTGCTTGTACTAGTGTATTATTGTGTATGTATTTCTCAGTTACTGTGCTCCACATATTATTGTCCCATATTCAGTCATGACTCATTTGCACTGTATTATTTTCCAGGACCCCTAAGTCAAGAGTTTTCTTACTTGTATGGCATACCTTCATTCCTCCATTTGCTTTATTTGTTTGGCAGCTTCCATCACAATTTGGCCAGCTGTCTTTGCAGACAGAGGGTGCTCATGCTATGAGATTCTCCTATTTTTTCCTCAGCTATAAAACTTCATACTCAGAAAAGCATACAACCACTGTAAGCTTGTTATTTGGTGCTTGTCAGAAATTATTTCCTTTGTAATAACAGCAACACAAAAAGCATATACCTGTTCTACACACACAAATTCTCTTGCACAGTACCATTACAGCTTTGTGGCTAACAGGCACCTACTGTTGTAACAACTGCACCCCATTTGCTCCAGGTATAAAATAATGTAGTCTTCTCCTATGCATCAAGAGCACTCTTATATAGCAACAAATAATCTGCATGTGACTGCCATTTCTTGCATGAAGACATACAAAATAATGTTCTGCACCACAACTGCTGTTTTTTTTTAGTATTCCATTCCCTTCACTATTGCAGTGGGATAACAGGCTGGTGACAGACTAAGTACTGATTTTACTGGCAACAGAATTGCAAGAATAACCTCTGCTTTCACTGCAGTACATTAACTACATACCTGTTGGTACTGGTAATGAGTCCACATTCACATTAGCTGGATACAGTATTTTCAGACAGATTACAGAGTTTATTTACTGGTCATACGTTTCTGCATATCTTTTTAGCTGTCCGACCTTATACTTCAAAAATACTGCAGACTGTCAGCACAGAGGACTAAGGCTATGAACTGCTTACTAGTTGACTTCTGATTTTCCCAGTCACCATATGCCTAGTGTATATCTCTTAACAAGTTGCATGACTATACTGTGCTCTAGGAAAATTGGGTTAGAGTATTCTATGATCTCCTGGACTGCATGTTTATTGACCGCATATGACCGTATTGTGTCTGCCCACACAATATATTTCAGTATACATTTGACATTTATGTTACTTAATAAAAGTTTGGTTTGCACATCTGACTCACTTACACAGTATTTGCTAACATGATATGCATTTGACAATATGCCCTGGCAGAATGCTAATGCTGGTGGCTCATGAAACTCATGCATATTTTCACAACACTCCTGCTGAGTACTGGTGAAGATCTCTCAGACCATTTCACAAATGTGGCTTAGCTGAAAGCTATTACACTGATTAGCTAAAAATGTTTTAGCAGATTTTGACAAATTTCTGAGAATAATATTTTTTTATAGAAGGCAAAGACATCATACTTGATTTGCAAAACGGAATGGTGTCTGTTCCACTGTCTTTATACAATCATCTTTAATATCACTACACCTTGAGGAAAGTAAGTTTTGTATACAGCAATGGCATCCATTAATGAATGAGCAAGCCCCAAAATGTGCACAGTCATATAGCTGTACCGGCTCTACTTTAGTCCAGCGAATGATCAGATGATCAAACGCTGTTAGGTCAAACACTAAGTGTCGAACCGGCAAAATAGTGAACAGCCGGAACAGCAAATTATTTCCCAAGGAAAGAAATCACTGGGCTGGCCATCCGGGTTGAGCCATTTCCTCCACTGTAGTGCGATCTCGGAGTTGTTATATTTAAGTAGGGGTTTGTTAGGGGTTAAGCCCCCCACTTTATTTAGTATTTAGTGGGGTTTTTTTTTTTTTTTTGGGAACAGCAATTTTTTTTCCCTGGGAAAAAAAATTGCTGTTCTGGTTGTTCACTGTTTTGAGTTTTTGAGATTTAGGGGTCGATATAACAATGTTTGATCATCTGATCGATAATATGTACCTTATGCATTTGTCTAGCACAAAATGTCAAGGAACATTATGAAAACATGCATATATTGCAGCATGCATCTGAGGAAGCAATCCAATATCCTGAATACAGATCTTTGGGAAATAGCAGTATAACTGTTGGCTGCTGAAATGTTCCTGTTACTAGGATAAAGAATACTATGGGTGTCTTAGTTTCAACCTGCATTGTAACCTACCTCCTTCAGTGCATAAGAAGTCCAAGTGAATCATAGCTGATATGATGCAGGTTGAACATACAGTGGTCCACCATCTTCTGACCTGTTAGCAGGATGAAGTTCTGACATTCTGGGATATGGTTCCCAATTTGCTTTTCAGTAAGGGTTGGAAAACTGAGTCTGTTTAGTTAGATGGGTGATAAGTAAAATTTCTGTGTATGGTGTAAGCCCCCCCACTCCAGTACTGGGAACATTTACAACTATATATTTGAAACTAGTATAAATTACTCTGATGAAACAAAGCCTCATGGGAAAAAAAACAGCAATCACCCATATGGCTACATAGGACTGATTGTGCAATTCTCACTAAAAAGTGAAGCTATTCCATTAAAGTAAACCAAAGTTTTGGATTGATCTAAATTGCTATTGGTGCCACAGCATGGCAGGATATACAGCACATTTTCACTATGGCATGACATATTTCATAAACTACAGAGCCATCCCATGATGAAGTGCATAGAACTGTAGGCTTATACTGTTAGTGATCTGGGTCCATGATCCTGATGTTAACTTGCAATGAACAATACTTCATTTTATATTTTGCATGATTTATTATTTTGTGGTGGTTTATGCTGCAAGAAATGGATTTATGCAGCTTAAATACATTTTTATGAAGTACAGAAAATTACTTTAGTAATTATACATTTCTTTAATAATGTGCAATTACATCATGCATAACTTGTTTATGAATCCCATAGTATGACCATTAGTTCACCTTTAGAGCAGCATCACTGCTGACTAATTTTCTATTTAGCATAATTTTTTGCCAAGGTTTTGAACTGGCTGATCACATGGCATAAAATCTGCTTTCACTTGGAAGGCACTTCTTGCCAGTCTCAACATCAAATAGATGTTGTTAAAAAAATACAGTAAATACCAATGTAGTTTAGAAGTGCCACAGCCACACCATGGCTGAGCTAAGCTGATGGTGCTCACCAAAATGCTCATCTAGAACTCATTCTGTTATCCTGTTGATGTCACCCAATACCAAGATAGAAAATGAGTACTGTCATTAAGATTCGATCTGAATGGCTTTACCCCATTTCCACATGGTTAGCTTTATTAATGTCTACCCTTCAGATGCTAACTGTCAGTGGAAACATCATTTTCATTTGCTAGCGATATATTTTGACAGTCTGGTGTTGCTGCAAATTTCATTGAAACCTTTAACTTTTTAAACCGTGACAGTGAGCTCTGTTTTACCATGCAAGATGACCATATTATTTTTATGAAAGCAAGTCAATTAGCATTATTCTGATTTTGACAGAGCAAATACCCAGCACCAGTGTGTGACTGCCCTATGAACAGTTTCTGTATTTATTGCATCTAATATATTTTATTATATCAGAATATATTATGAGAAATCACAGTATTTCTTAACATTACAGTTTGCTGCACTCCTTCAGTTAATCATTTTGGTTTTGGAATTAGATGTTTAGACCATAACAATCTTGACATTCCTTTAACTATATTTTCAGTATCTTCCATTTTTGACTACAATATTTTAGACTACAAACAATGTCACACTGTCCTTTGTGGATTACAAAAATTACAATATATATATATATATATATATATATATATATATATATATATATCGTAGGAGAAAGGACCTCTTTTAATTAATTTGGAATTGTGCACTCATCTATAATTCAGAATGAATTTGATTTTTTCTGAAAGTTTCATAGCGATTTGCATTGGATCCTTTAAGCAATTTTAAAAAAATGAAACAAAAATGTCACTATTTTAATCACTAATTTGTGATCTGTTTTAACAACATGAACTCTTAATTTGGTATTTAGTATTTTTGTTCAAAAATTACATTCACTTGTCTTTCTAAATTAGAAACTGGTTGTGATTTCGGACATCCTTTACTGTGTGTGTGTGTGTGTGTGTGTGTGTGTGTGTGTGTGTGTGTGTGTGTGTGTGTGTGTGTGTGCGTGTGTGCGTGTGTGTGTATGTGTGTTAAAGATTTTCTATCCAAGTTGCCTAGTAACCAGTGAATAATATATGTAATTAGTTCTCTTTCACACTTTGCTGGATTCCTTTATTAGTAATTTAAGATTAACACTGGAAATATCAGTCAGTGTTGTAAGGATAATTTTATCATTCAATCAGTAACTTAAGGACCTTTTTAGCTGAAAGTAATTATTCACAGCTTGTTTTAGACAGAATTTTACTGATCAAATTAAAACAGGACTGTGATCATTTATGGGCAAAGAAAATTTAAAATTCAAGCTGTCATAGTTCACCAAAGCCTCATCGTATACTTGCCTGCAGATTTCTTTCCTTGACTATAAAATATTTTTCATGGAAAGCCCACTAGTTTTTGTCCTCCCATTCTCTGTTTGTCCACCTCTTTTATTATATTTCCTGGTCAGCCTTTGATTATTGTCCTTTTGGCAGTCAATGGGCCGGATTCACGAAGGCTTGCACGGAGCCTAAGAGTGGTGTAAGACTCCATGCAGCCTTCGCGATCCAGGAACAGCCCAAAGTCCGTGTAAGAGACAAGCTAAAACGTCTTTTACACGGAGTGGGCGTGGATAAGCTAATCACCTCACTTGCAGCTGAATAGCATGCAAATGAGGATGATTAGCGATCCAGGCAGCCCAGAACAGCCCGTGTAATAGCCGTTTTAGCTGCAGAAATGTATTCAGTTGACAACTGAGTATGTTTCTGCAAAAACTGCAATGGAGCCATGTCAGCTCCAAATAAAGGGTGCATATGTGTCAGGCAGCATGCCAATGGACACAATGGACAAATATGTGGCCATTGGCAAAGTAACCTGATGCAAATATATTAAAAATATAATTTTTTTTTTCGGCGATTGCCGATGTTTAAACCCAGCGCAACCCCGCGCAAACGGGCTGCGCTGTATACAACATAAAAACGAAGGTTATAAACCCACAAATGTGGGTTTTATGCAATACATGGAATGTCAATGCAGGGACCAGCAGACCAAAACCAACATGGCCACAGTGTAGTGGTTGCTAAGGGGGGAAGCTGAGTCTAAGACATGTAACTAAGCATTAGTAGGCAATCTGATGCAAATGAGTGTTAGGATACTGAATTCCACTGTCACATAGCAAATGAGCACATTCTGAGTAGTGTAAGAGTTACATAAGGGGGAGGAACAGAGTAGGAGATAGGTGACATCACAGGGGGGAATGGCAGAAAGAAATGCAGTTCATTGGAGGTCAGAGTTACATGACAGATGTCGGACAGATATCATGGAAAGAGGTGTGCCACTAGATACGCATGAGAAAGTCAAGAAATGGAAGGTGTACACTGTTGCCTGCACCAAAGTTTCTTGCTGGGCGTGCATGCGCACGTGTGCGCGCCATGAAGCACGAGTAAGACAGTGTGCGCATGTGTAAGGCAGACTGAGCATGTGGGAGCGTGTTGGGAGATGTTTAACACTGTTTGCGCGGGTGTGCACGAGTTTTAATCTGAATAAGCAGATTCTGAACCGTGTAAGCATGTGTGCACGCGTGTAAGCCACTGTGAGCGTGTTTCTGCTGGTATGCACACGGCTCCTCCCTGAGGAAACAGAGAGGAAAAAGGAAGCAACAGATTTAGTAGGAATCTAGCAGGGAATACTGCTGGAGCTAGCAGGTGAAAACAATTAGAAGCAGGCAATTATACAGGCAGAATAGTAGCCCAGCCCAGCACTTAAAACTCTGCAAACAGCAGTGCAGGATGTTTCTCTCAAGAGACACTGCAAGACAGGAGTAAGCTATTAGAAGTGAAAACTGAAAAAGCTGAACTCAGAGCAGAAATGTTAGGGGCTGCCATAGCTGTCATAATGAGACATAGGCGACTTGCTGAGGGTGGTGACAATGCAGATGGTGCCAGACAACCCACAGTGAGGAGATGGAGAAGAGTGTACAAGCCCAGGGTCACCTACCACGGGTTACATGAGCTGGAGATAGTAGAGCGCTATGGAGTGGACAGAGACCTCCTGCAGCAAATAGTCGAGCTGTGCAGGCCACGCCTCACACACAGAACCAACAGAGGGGAACCCATCCCAGTGGAAACCAAGGTATGTGTTGGCCTAAGAATACTAGCAACAGGTACCTTCCAGAGACCAACTGGTGATATGATGGGGATATCACAGGCATCAGCCTCCAGGGTACTGCACCAGTTCCTGGATGCCATGTCAGCACATGTCGGTGATCATGTATATTTCCCCAATGCCCGTGAGGTATTGGCCAGCAATATGCGTCTCTTCCAGCAAATAGCGGAATACCCTGAGGTAGTGGGTGCAATAGACTGCACGCACATACGCATCAAAGCACCAGCCGGTGAGCGGGGTAGGGCATACATCAACCGCAAGGGCTTCCCCTCCATCAACTGCCAGGTCATGTGTGATGCCCAGGGCATAATAATGAATGTGTGTGCTGGCTGTCCTGGGAGTTACCATGATTCCCACATCTGGCATTTGATGCAGCTGTACCAGACATTTGCCAATGGGGACATCCCGCATGGACACCTAGTGGGGGATGCAGGTTATGCACTGGAGCCGTGGCTGATGACACCCATCAGAAATGCACACACACCTGAACAGGAACACCATAATGAGGCACACGCACAAACACGTAATATAATAAAGCGTGTGTTTGGGCTGCTCAAGTCACGGTTCCAGTGTCTGGACACATCTGGTGGAGCCTTGCAGTACACACCAACTACATGTACCCAAATTGTCATGGTATGTGCTATGCTACATAATATGATCTTGCGAAAACAGCTGCAGCAGGACCAGCATAGGGCCGGGCCAAACAGCCCCCCACTATTGCCAAGGCCATCACAGGCAGAGCATGACTCGGAGGAGGAACAACCTGAGCCTGCCCCAGTAGGCAGAAGGAGGCGTGCCCAGTATGCTCTGGCCTTGGCAAAGAGGCAACACATAGCACATACACTGGCTCAGTAAGCACCCTGGGAATGATACCCCCTCTGACTCACTCAAATAATAATATGGATGCCTACAATGACATGACCTGCTCACAAACATGTACAGGGAAGTGTAATATGCGCATGCGACAGAGGCAGCCCTGCAGCACCACCTGAGGCATGAATGCCATGTGTTAAGTAATGTAACACCATGTACTATATGCACACCTGAGGACCCTGACTAACATCCTACCCTCACCAAGCATCATGCCACAATATGACAATGAGATGATCAAGTGCAATAATTGACTGAAGTATCACAGTTAGTCAAAGGGGATCCAATGTGTGCCAGTCTGGGATGACATGCTGAGCATGACATGATGCTCCACCTGCTAGGACTGGCATGCACCTATCAATGCAGGCCGTATGGATACTGGCAAAGGCTGTTGTTACCCACAGTGTGCCCTGAATAGGTAAGGCTCAAAACACAAACCTATCTCTATAGGTATCAGAAGGGATAGGAATAAGATAAGGGATAAGTCGAAACAGCAAGATGCATGCAGTCTAAACTCACCCAGTATGGAGAATGTTGATATCTGTGCTGTAACAGAAAACTGAGTCAAGGCTCACAACAGCACCCTAACACTACCAGGTTACACCTCATACTGTGCTGTACAGACTCAAAACATGGAACAAGCTACAAAAGGAGGGTGACTAGCAAGAATTGTCAAGGATAACCACACCCCCATGTTGGTACCACAACAAGAAGCAGCATGGACTAGCCATGGTCAAGTAACAGTGGCTAAAACTGCCCTCCAGTTTATAGCCTGCTACAGACTACTGCCCCAACACCAGGAACTGCACCTGGCCTATGCTGGAATACATGAATATATCAAGTCCTCCAAACCACATTATATTGGGTGACTGAAAATACCCAGACATAGACTGGGAGCATTATACTAGCTCCAACAGTGTAGGACAAAAGTTCATAGAATCCATAAACCAAAAGGCCCAGGAACAATGTACCACTCCCACAAGAGGGGTAAGCATACTGGATGTGATAATCAGCAACATGGGTACTGGATGGCAAGACGAGAAGTGTATTGCTCACTGGTAAAACCAGACCATAGAGTAATCACACTGGATATACAAATCCTGACCACAGTCCCTGGCCAGAAAACCACAGTGGAAAACATGTGTAAAGCAATATTTGCACTCCTCCAAACTGATGTGGAATCCATTAAAGGTCCTGTGCAGGTGCAAAATATGGGCCACACCTCAGAACTTGTAATACAGCCATTCCATGAACACTGCCAGGAATGCTTGGATTATGCAATCCTAAATTAAAACAAGACACAATGCCATACACACAGGCATCTGGCATGGTGGACACCAGACATAACCAAACCATGCAAGAGAATGAGGAAGCTACTACATGATAGAGCAAACATAAACAATGAAGTAATCACTGATCAGTAGTATGGCAATAAAATATGTCCACATATACAATCCACTAAGGCCAGCCACAACAAGTTGAATCTGTGAATCCTGAGGCAATGTTACACCTGCCCCAAGTACACAGACAACCCCCAACTCCACCCAAGAAATACAAATATATGTGAGAGATGCAACCATCTATCCAAACTGGAGGCTCAGCTCCCTCAACTCAGTACTCCCAAAACTAGTCAGGAGGAGAAGGTAACCACACACCACAAACACAGTCCCACATAGACCTATCACAACTGCAAACCAAACACATAAATACAAAAAAACATTCCCGGAGGCACAAATTACAAACACAGTACACCAACAGATGCCTCTAAAGCAGACACCCAATCAAACAACCTCCAAACATAGCACATGCAACGCATAGTACACAAAGCTGGTGTGCCAAACAGTCACAGGCCAGAAGGAGAAACAACATGCCTGATACAGTTGTAATAGGTGACTCCATAGTCAGACACACTGCTGTCCTGCACACCAGACTGAACAAGGGAAAGGGTACAGTAAGCTGCCTGTAGGCTGCCACAATACGCCACATAACAGAAGTATGCAGGTCACTCCAAAGCAAGTAGAAATATGATGCAGTCATAGTCCATGCTGGTGTGAATGACCTGAGATGTACCTCCCTAGACTACATGAAAAGAGACATAGATGAGCTCTCTGATTATGTAGTCCAGGCCAGTATGACACTCACCGTTTGCAGCATCCTACCCTTACCAAGACTAATGCCACAGTACAAACACGGAATGATCAGTCATATAAAGTGGCACACTTACTGGTGTCATTCCAAGGGGATCCAATGTCTGTCTGCTTGGGATGTCATGCTTGACAAGCCACGCAGCTGTTCTCGGGATGGCTTGCACCTGTTACCCCTGGGCGTCTGGATATTGGATAAGGCATTTGCCACCTCCATAGAGCCTTTTGTAGGCAAGGCTGAAAAGACTAACCCACCACCCTAGAAAACATAAGTGGAAAGAAACATAAGGGTAATGCTGACCAATGCCAGATGTGTAAACCCCAATATGCATGCTCCCAAGGCCATCCCCAGTATGGAGAACATCGATGTCTGTGCAGTGACAGAAACCTGCTGCAAGCCTCCTGACAGCACACCAGCACTACCAGGTTATACCACATATCATGTGTCATGGCCCCAAAACCTGGAACAAAACATAAAAGGAGGGTGAGTATCCATATTCAGCACAGACACCCATACGTCCAGGTAACTGACAATGCACAAGGCATTGGAGTCCACCCATGTGCAACTAACTGTAGGCAAGACTGCTGTACAGTCTGTAGCAGGCTACAGACCACACTCTCACGCACAGGAACCCCACCCAGCTGTCCTGAAGACACTGGACAGTATGAATGTCCCACCAAATACCAAACAAGGTACCACAAATTACCACATATGTGGTAAACCATTATGTATGGAAGGAGTAATCAGGGACCTAGGGACACAAGTGGACAGTAACCTGTTATGTGACACTCACATTGCCAATGTGGCTAGGAAGACTGTCTACATTTGACACCGTATCAGGAAAGGATTCACATCTACGTCAACAGAGGTCATTGTGCCCCTATACTGTTCTCTTATCACACCCATAATCTAGTACAATGCCTCATATGGGATGTACCTTACCTGACACCTGCAGCAGTTAGAAAGACCTCAAAGGTACCTCACCAAGAGGATAAAGGGTCTCAAATACATGTCATATGCTGCCTGGCTGTAGACACCCCAGCTGAATGCAGTCACATACTGCCTACACAGAGGCATTGCATGCCTGTTGTAGAAGGCCATGGCCAACACAGGAGTAATGGACATGCTCCACCCCAGAAAACTCAAAGCCATCGGAGCTGTGAGAGTGAGAGATATCAACCTCAACAAATAATGAAATAGGATGTGCTGGGGACAGATACATAATCCAGAGGCTCCCCACACCCTGGACCAGAATCCCACTCCATGTTAGGCAGAGCCCCTCACTGACACTCTTCAACAGGAATCTTGCCACGTGGATGGATGATTGTAGAGTTACACTGGGGGTCTTCACTGTGTCATGTCCAGACAGAGGCACAGCAAAGCAAATCATAAATGGCCATAATATTCACATAGCAAGGGGTGGCAAAGCCACACACACTCTGGCTAGGCTAACAAATGCCCTAGGGTGGATAGCCTAGTATGAACCTATGAACCTATGAAGATACAAATTGTACAGGACACTAAGGATAATCCCAAGGCTTTCACAACTGATGGTAGGAACCGTGTTGGGAATTCACAGATATGCTCTGAATCACACAAATATCACAAACACACACATATTGCCAACATACATCCTGACAGGTGCAGTGCAACCCCCCCCCAGAATGCAGAATATCTATCCCAGCAGACTGCTGGCCCCTGACATTGCAGATGCTGAGGTAACAGCCAGCATCTACAAAGCAAAACACACAGCAGCAATGGTATGAGATGGTGTCCTGGGCTGAGTGCAACATGGACTCCAAGATGAATGGAATGCCAAATCACACTACTGCTCAATGTCAGCCTTACCACAGAATATGTACCCAAAGAGCAGTGTACAACAACAGTGGTCCTTCTCAACAAAGGTGTTGCCTGAATAGATACTGAAAACTACTACCCCAGAATCCTGAGAAGCTCGGTCTGCACAGCTATGGAAAGGATCAGCATGTACCACAGACATAAAGATATTGGGGACCTACTGACACCGGACCCTACCCAGTGTGGCTTTCTTAAGTGCAAATCCTGCCCCTAAACATGTTTGACTCAATTGAAACAGTCATTAAGGTCATTGATGAGGGCAATGTGGTCCACAAAGCGTAGCTGGACCTTGCAAAGGCTTCTATACAATACCCTACGTGTTCATTATAGATAAGCTCACCAGCTTAAATATAAACCCCTATGTCAGTAGAGGGGTTGCAAACCAGACCAAGGACAGAACAGACATGGTCAGACATGCTGCAGCCATGTCAGACTACAAACCAGATATAACTGGCATCCCACAAGGCTTGGTCCTGGGATCTCCCTCATCTGGTATATATGTCCCATAGGTACAGGCAAACATGGAAGGACTGTGTCTGAACATGTTTGCAGAGGACTACAAACTGCTCACCATATATGATCCACCAGCTGACACAAACATCCCACAAAAGGGCCACATAGAAACAGACAACTGGTGCCATAGCCATGTCAGCAAGCTGATTGCAGAAAAGTGTATAGTCAACCCCCATGGAAATACAGTAAGTGCCCACCAATTACCACATAGGTGTTAACCCATTATGTAGTTAACATGTAATGAGAGACCTGGGGACTCAAGGTGATAGATATCCTGCATTGGACAAACATGTGCTGTAGTGTTTACAGAAACATACCATATACCCACCTAATCATGAAGGTTGTCAGATCTAGATAAGGGGAGGTCATTGTGGCTCTGCAGTCATCCTACATCAGTGGTACAATTGACTACAATAGCCCCTGTGGGATGTACCTCAGCCGACACCTCCATCAACCGTAAAGTCCCCAACAGTACCTCACCAGGAGTATCAAAGAGCTTGCACAGATGCCATGTATTGCCTGTGTTGCTGGTATCAATAAACATGCTGCACCTTGTACAATCTGAATGGCAGTGAGCTATGCACATGAGAGACCTGAACCCCAGCACTGACTTACATAGGACAAGCTGTACTGCATGCAGTGGCGGCTGGTGACTTCAAATCACAGGGGGGCTGCAGGAGACGCTGAATGGGTGGGGTCAAAGGGAATGGGTGTGGTCAACCATAAAGGGGAGGGGCTATGCACAAAACCACAAAAAAATAACTTTAATTAAATACGCTGCCCTGGGTGGCAAACCATCATTATGAAAGTCCAATTAAGACAAAAATAAGTGTAGAAGAATAAAAATATTTCAATGCATTGGCTGCATGACAGCTTACTTAATATCTAGATGGAAACAAAAGGATGTGAGGCATGAAAAAATAAATTACTTTTTAAATACGTTACTGGAATGCCAGTCAAAATCAAGTATAAGAAAAACCAGAAGCACTCAACTCAAACCACTTCTCCTTGCACTGTAGTTCTAATTATAGGGCCAGATTCAGGAAGGCTTACACGGAGTTCAAGAGTAGTGTAAGCCTCCGTGTAAGCCTCCTGATTCAGGAACAGCCCAAATCTCCGTGTAAGAGACAGCTAACACGTCTCTTACACGGACTGGGCGTGGAAATGCTCAATACCTCATTTGCAGCTCAAAGATATGCAAATGAGGTATCTGAGCGATCCACGAAGCAGAAACCAGTCCGTGTAACGGACGTGTTAGCTGCAGAAATGTACTCAGCTGACAACTGAGTACATTTCTGCAAATTAAAACGGAGCTATGTCAGCTCCAAATAAAGGGTGCATATGTTGCATTAAGCATGCCAATGGCCAAATATGTGGCCATTGGCATGAAAAACTATTGCAAAAATAAGTTATATAACTTTTTTTTTTTTCACGGGATTTTTGGGTTTAACTGCAGCGCACACCCGCGCAAATGGGGTGCGCTACCTAAAACTGAAAACCGAAGCTTATAAGCCCACAATTGTGGGATTTATGTATTACATTGAATGTCAATGGAGGGACTTGCAGACCAAAAACAATATGGCCTCTGTTTACTGGTTGTCAAGGGGGGGAAGCTCCGTGTAAGACATGTAACTAGTCATTACTAGGCAATCCTATGTAAATGAGGGTTACAATACTGAATCACACTGTCACATAGGTAATGAGCATTGTCTGAGTAGTGTAAGAGTTAGAGAAGGGGGAGGAACAGAGTAAGAGGTAGGTGACACCATGGGGGGGAATGATAGCAATAAATGTACCAGATTGGAGGGCAATGTAAGGTAACAGATGACAGACAGACATCAGGGAGGGAGGTGTGTCCCAACAGAACACTAGGAAAGTCAAGAAATTGAGGGTATACGCTATCCCTACACTCAAAGTTTCCTGAAATACGTGCATCTTGGCGTGCGCGTGTAAGGCAGGTTCAACATGTGGGAGCGTGTTGCAAACCGTTTACAACGGTTTGCGCAGGCGTGCATGTGTGTAAGGCAGTGTGCGCGCGTTTTAGCATGAATCAGCCTAGTTCACTCCGTGTAAGGATGTGTCTGGCGTGTAACACCGTGTAGGGATGTGTGCGCGTGTTTAAGTGACTGTGAGCGTGTTTAAGCTGGTGTGCACATTGCTCCCCCTCAGGAAACAGAAAGGAAACAGAAAACAACTAAAATCCAGGGAAACTGCCAGAAGATACTACTGGAGTTAATTGGTGGAAACAATTAGAAGCAGGCAATTACACAGGCAGACTAGAAGCCCAACCCAGCACTTAAAACACTGCAAAGAGCAGTGCAGGTTGTTTCTCACAACAGATACTGCCAGAAACTAAGCTATCAGAATTGAAAACTGAAAAAAGCTGAACTCAGAGCAGAAATGCTAGGGGCTGCCATAGCTATTATAATCAGACATAGGCAAATTGCTGAGGGTGGTGACAATGCAGATGCTGACAGACAACCCAGAGTGAGGAGAAGAAGAAGAGTATACAGGCCCAGGGTCACCTACCATGGGTTACATGAGCTGGAGATAGTAGAGCGCTACAGAGTGGACAGAGACCTTCTGCAGCAGATTGTTGAGCTGTGCAGGCCACATCTCACACACAGAACCAACAGAGGGGAACCCATCCCAGTAGAAACCAAGGTATGTGTTGGCCTAAGAATACTAGCAACAGGTACCTTCCAGAGACCAACTGGTGATATGATGAGGATATCACAGGCATCAGCCTCCAGAGTACTGCACCAGTTCCTGGATGCCATGTCAGCACATGTCAGTGATCATATATATGTCCCTAATGACCGTGAGGTTGTGGCCAGCAATATGCATCTCTTCCAGCAAATAGCAGGATACCCTGAGGTGCTGAGTGCAATAGACTGCACGCACATATGCATCAAAGCACCAGCCGGTGAGCGGGGTAGAGCCTACATTAACCGCAAGGGATACCTCTCCATCAACTGCCAGGTCGTGTGTGATGCCCAGGGCATAATAATGAATGTGTGTGCTGGCTGCCCTGGGAGCTACCACGATTCCCATATCTGGCATCTGACGCAGCTGTACCAATCATTTGCCAATGGGGACTTCCCACACGGACACCTAGTGGGAGATGCAGGTTATGCACTTGAGCCGTGGCTGATGACACCCATCAGAAATGCACACACACCTGAACAGGAACACCATAATGAGGCACACGCACAAACACGTAATATCATAGAGCATGTGTTTGGGCTGCTCAAGTCATGGTTCCGGTGTCTGGACACATCTGGTGTAGCCTTGCAGTACACACCAACTACATGTACCCAAATGATCATGATATGTGCTATGCTGCATAATATGATCCTGCGGAAACAGCTGCAGCAGGACCAGCACAGGGCTGGGCCAAACATCCCCCCACCATTGCCAAGGCCACCACAGGCAGGGGGTGACTTGGAGGAGGAACAACCTGACCATCTCCCAGTAGGCAGAAGGAGGCGTGCCCAGTATGCCCTGGCCTTGGCAAAGAGGCAACGCATAGCACATACGCTTGGTCAGTAGGAACACTGGGACTGATACCCGCTCTGACTCACTCATACAGTAACAGGGATGCCTAACATGACACAACCTGCTGCCAAACATGTACAGGGCATGTAGTATGTGTATCCGACAGAGGTGGCCCTGCAGCACCACCTGAGGCATGAATGCCATGTGTTAAGTAATGTAATATCATGTACCATATGCACACCTGAGGACCCCAACTAACATCCACCCTCAATAATCATAAACCACAAAAACACAAACCCACCTCATGGGTACCACAAGGGTTAGGAACCTAGATGTAATGCTACCCAATGCCAGAAGTATAAACATCAAGATGTGTACAGTGTAAACACACACAGTATAGAGAATGTAGATATCAGTGCTGTAATAGAAAACAGGGTCAAAGCCCACATCAGCACCCTGACACTAACAGGTCACACGTCATACAGTGATGTACATGTGCAAAAACATGGAACAAGATACAAAATGAGGGTGACTAGCAATAAATAGCATGGATAACCACACACCCATGTTTGTACCACAACAAGAAGCAACATGGAATAGCCATGGTCAAAAACCAATGGCTAAAACTGACTACTACTATATAGCTTGCTGCAGACCACTGTCCTAATAGCAGGAACTGCCCCAGACCTATGTGCATAGGTTCATAGGTTCATACTAGGCTATCTGCCCTAGGGCATTAATAAGCCTAGCCCAGAGTTTTGTGGCTTCTGCCACCCCTTCAAGTTGATGGATAATATGCCCATTATTTTGCTGTGCCTCTGTCAAGCAGTGATACTGAGGTTATCCCTGGGGTATACCTGCAGTCTCCCATCCATTGGTCAAGATCTCACTTGAACAAAGCCAGTGAGGTGCCCAGCCTCACATGTACCAGGATGTTGTTCCACAGCATAGGGACTCTCTGGGTGATGAATCTGTCCCTCCAGCACATCCTATTAATATCTGTGTTGAGGTTTAGGTCTCCTGCCCTTGTAGTTCTGATGGATGTAGAGGTCTTGAGGTGAAGCATGTTCAATAATTCTGGGTTGGACATAGCCTTGTATGTCAGGCACAGGTCACCTCTGAGCAGACGGTAAGTGACTGAATACAGCTGGAATTCCTTCAGTCGGGCAGCATAAGAAATATGTTTGAGACCCTTTCACCTCCTGTTGAGGAATTTGTGGGCCCATCCAATTGCCGCAGGTGTTGGGTCAGATACATTCTGAATGGGGCATTGTATGCAATCATTGGTCTGATGAGTGATGAGTACAGGGGAACAATGACCTCCCTTGATCGAGATGTGAATCCCTGCATGATGAGGTGGCCAATGTAGAAGGCCTTCCAAACTACCCTGGCAATGTGAGTGTCAAACAAAAGGTTACTGTCAACCTGGGTGCCCAGGTCCCTGATAACCTCCTCTGTGCTTAGAGGATTGCCACCTAGATGGGAAGTAGTGGTAACCTTGTTCTTCCTGAAGGGTATGGCTATGCATTGTTTAGTGTTTAATGTAAGGTCATGGCTGTGGCACCAGTTATCCATGTCTATGAGACCATTCTGAAGGATGTCTGTGTCAGATGGGTTTCCAACTATGCTTCCCAGTTTGCAGTCATCTTCAAACTTTGTCAGCCATAATCCTCCTGTGTTTGCTCGTACTTCTGAAAAGTAGATGCTGAACAAATGTGGGCCCAGGACTGAGCCCTGTGGGACACCACTTGTGACAGCTCTGGAGTGTGACATGGCACCAGCAACTTTGACCCTGTGTGTTCCGTCACTTAGCTAGTTTGCAACCCATGCTGTGATGTATGGGTTCACAATTAAGCTGGTGATGTTTTCAATGATACCTGAGTGGGGTATTGTGTCGAAAGCCTTTGCCAGGTCAAGGTAGGCTGTGTGGACTGCCTTGCCCACGTCAATGGCCTGGGTGACTGTTTTGAATAAGTCAACCAAGTTTAAAAGGCATGATTTGCCCTTGACAAAGCCAAACTGGATTGGATCCAATGTCTGCATGTCCCCTATGTCTTCATTTATAATTCCCATTATGATCCTCTCCATAGCTTAGCAGAACAGGCTTGTCAAGCTGATGGGATGGTAGTTTCCGGGGTTGGTGGAGGCACCTCCTTTGTGAAGTGGGTCCACCATTGCCGTATGCCACTCCTTGGGCACATATCCTGAGGTGAGGCTAAGATTAAACAGCTGCCCTAACTGCGGGTGTAATTACTCATTGAGTTCATGGAGCACACAACTGGGGACACCATCTGGTCCCATGGATAAAGTGTTTTCTGCCTTGGATAGAGCAGTTCCCACCCCAGCATTGGAGATGTTTGGGGGGCTACAATCCTCTGGTGTAGATACCCCTCCAGTTGGGGGGAGGGGGGGGAGAAATTTGCAATGAACGTGTCAGCCAGTATGTTGGCAATGTCTGTAGGTGCAGTGATATCTACATCATTCCGAACTAATTCTGAGCATATCTGGGAGTTCCCTCCCAGGTTTCATACATAGGCAAAAAAGGCCTCATGATTGTCCCTTGAGTCCTGAGTGGGTTTACTCTCAAAACTTGCCTCGGATGATTGTATGGGGGAACCCAGTGTTTTACTCACAATGAGCAGGGGTGTCTTCCCTCCTATGGATTACGCTCTATCTTGTAGTAGCTCCTTCCTTGTGTTGTAGAGCTTGTTTATGGCTAGGGTCCACCAGACTGGATGCTTGCCTGTGGTACAAAGAGTCTTTGTTTTGTTTGGGATTGCCTGATCCATGCAGTCCTGGAGGTGCTGGTAGAAGGCATTTCTAAGTGATACAGTGGCTTGGGTAATGGTGTCCGCTGGCTTGGGGCCTTGAAAGAGACCACACCAGTCCTTAGAAATGTGAAGTCGGCATTTGAGAAGGTCTTCACTGTTTGTTTTTCCATCTGGGGTGTGGGTGGGATGTGGACTCCCACTGAGAGTAGTCCATGATCTGATCTCACCAATGATGGGTATACTTCTGGTGTTGAACAGTGTGACCCCATGTTCGTGATGATGAGTTCTAGTATGTTGCCTCCACTTGAGGGGATTGGGACCAGTTGTTCCATGGCATTTCAGTGTACGAACTCTTGGAACCTTTGTGTTAGAGTGTTGTGGCATGATTAGTGATCCCAGTCTATATGTGGATAGTTGGAATCACCCAGTAGGATGGTGTTTGGAGATACATTTATCCCCTTCAGTGTTTGCAGGATAGCTGTGTCAGGTACCTGAGTTTGAGAGGGTGGCATGTAACATGCTACAAACTGCAGAGCAGTCTTGCCTATGGTCACTGGCACCTGGATGGTCTCTGATGCATCATGTGTTGCCACCAACAATGAGGTGAGGGTGTCCTTGATGAATATGGACACCCACCATCCTTCTTGGTGTTGTCCGGATGCTGGTGCCAGAATGCATGATATGAGGTAACACCCGATAGTGCCGGGGTGCTGTCAGAAGCTGTGAACCAGGTTTCAAGCACAGCACAGACATCAATGTGCTACATACTGAGAAGGGCATAGAGTGTGTGCAGCTTGAGGTTGAGACCTCTGGCATTGAGCAGCAGTACCCTTAGTGTCTTTCCTTTACTGTGTTCTAGGGTGGTAGGTGTAGAATCTGAATCTTGCATAAAAAAGGCACAATGGGGGTGGCAAGAGCATCATCCGAAATCCGGAAGCCCAGGGGTGACAGGTGCAAGCCGTCCCTTGCAAATCACCATGGCCTGTCCAGCATGTCATCCCAGGCAGACAGACATTGGACCCCCTTTGAATGACACCATAGTCTAAGCAAAATATTACAGCTAATCATCTTGTCTCTGTTTATGTGGCATCATACTTGGTGAAGGTAGGATACTGCTGAAGGTCAGGGTCATACCTGCCTGGCCTACATAATCAGAGGGATCCTCTATGTCTCTTTCCATGTAGTCCAGGGAGGTACATCTCAGGTCGTTCACACCAGCATGGATAATGACTGGGTCAGACCTGTACTTGCAGTTGAGTGACCTGAGTGCTTGCATTATGTGGTGGATTCCAGTGCCCGATAGGCAGCTTACTGTGACCTCCTCCGTACCCGATCTGGTGAGCAGGACGTCAGTGTATCTGACTATGGAGTCACCTATGACAAGTGTGTCTGGCATTGTGTTTGGCCTTAAGGGCTGTGACTGTTTGGCACACCGACTCTGTGGTCAATGTGTTGCATGTGCTGTGCCCTGTGGAGGCAGTTGTGTGAGTGCTGTGGTGGCCACTGCCATTCTGGTAGAATTCTGATCAGAGCCCCCGAGAGTGTCTCTGTGTGTCTATGTGTATGATCTTAAGTTGTGATAGTGCCATGTGAGACTGGATTTGTGATGTGTGTGTGGTTACCTTCACCTTCTCTCTGGTCTTGCTAGTCCTATGTTGAGAGAGCTCAGCCTCCACTTTGGCTATATAGTTGCATCTCTCACATGTATGTGTGTTTTATGGCAGAAGGAGAGGGTTGTCAGTGTACATGAGGCAAGTGTAACATTGCCTCAATATTCCCAGGTTCACCAGCTGAGCAGGAGAGGACACTAGCAACTGATCTCTAGACATGCTAGAAGGAATAGACAAAACAATGTTGGAATACAGGGAGATATCAAGCCCCCTAAACCACATCATACTGTTTGATTGACAATAGCTACACATACACCGGTGTTTCATAGTGTCATAGTCTACTACTAGGCTATCTGCCCTAGTGCATGTATAAGCCTAGCCATAGTGATGTGGCTATTGCCACCCCTTATACTGGTAATAAGTGTACAGAATAGATTCTGAAGATTGTGCCTCTGACATAGTAGCGACACAGTATGACCCCCTTACATAATTGAATAACATGACTGTGCCTCTGTCTAGTCTGTGCCTCCGTCTCATATGCAGTTGTCCAGATGTCTCCTGAAGAGAGTCAGTGAGGGACTCTGTCAAACATGGACTGGGATACTCTGCTAGAGTGTGAGATGCCTCTGAGTTATGACTCTGTCCCTCCAGCATGTCCTATACATGTATGTGCTGAGGTTCAAATCCTCAGCTCTCATGGCTCTGGTGGATTTGGATTGCTTGCAGTGGAGCATGTCCACCAAATCCTGATTGGACATGGTCTTGTATGTCAGGCATAGGTCGCCTGTAAGTATGCGGTATGACACTGAACAAAGCTGGATTTCCTCTATTCTGGAAGCATATGATGTGTTGAAGAACCCTGATTTTCATGGTAGGTACTTTTGGGGTGTCTCCAGCTGTTGCAATTGCTGGGTGAGGTACATACCATATGGGGCTTTGTATTCAATCATGGGCCTGATAAGGGAGAAGGATAGTGGAACAATGACCTCCTATGA